>NW_012113919.1:6406778-6451897 GCF_000951035.1 Colobus angolensis palliatus | reverse complement strand
CTTTGTTTTAAAAAGAAGAAATGCATATTGAAGTAGTTTCATGATTTGTTTGGCATATAGGAAGCACGCTGGTGCTAAGTATTTTTTAAATGGTTATGTAAGCAAAGCTGAACTGTAAATCTTCATTCAGGAATATGTATTAAGATTGTGGAATGGGTGTAAGACAATTGGTAGGAGGTGAAAGTGGGTTTGATTAAATGGATCTTTTATGGCCCTATGATCTATCCTTTACTTGAAAGCTTTTGAAAAGTAGAAAGATCATTTTGTTGCATTTCCCCATTTCTTGTTTTTAAAAGACCAACAAATTTCAAGCCCAATAAATGGCTTGTATTGAACTTTCACATTTGAATTAAAGATTGTTAAACATGAAAAAAAAAATAGTTTACTCACTTAGTGTCACAAAATAATGGAGCTTATACAATTGAGAAACCTCAATAATTGATCAATGTGTATTTATTACTGGGGGTAAAAGCTACACAAACACACTGGCCATTAGAAAGTCAGAAGTCAACTGAGGAAAGCTCTCAGGTTTATATACATAATTCTTACAGCAAAAATAACTTTTGGAAAAGTTATTTGTTTCCCTTGTTTGCATTTACTGGTAACTGGTAATTACCTATTTAATCAATACAGTAAGATTAATATGATGTAAATGGAATTTTTGAAATATAAGGTAGCTTTTCAATCTATCATAAAGTATTTGTGGTAATCAGAGCCCCTGATGGAATATTACTATAATGTATTTCCAATTTTTTAAAAGATGACTAGACTTATCAAGATTGTGCAGTATGCTATTTGCAACACATTGAGGACACAGTCCTCTGAGAGATGTAATCCAAATCGACCGCTTCAGAAACATACTAGTAAGGGATTTGAGTGCCATTGTCATTACTAGGATAATTCTAGAGTACTTCCACGTAGAAAAAAATGTTAAATAATTCAATATGATTTTTATTCCATTCCTACTGAAGGTATCTCTTTCTTAAAAGAAAAAAATGTATAACTGAAGTGCAAATCTGCCATAGGGAATATGTGGAGAGTATCAGCACTGCCTGTAGCTATTTCATGTTTTGTTCAACTATAGTTGTGGTGAGTAAAATACCTTTTAAAAACTCAGGAAAAACAATGCATATGTATTCTCTGCTGTTAATATATCTATGAGCAAGTATAAATAACACGTGGTTAGATAAGACTCATTTTCATGCTTTTGCAGCCTTCCTAGAAAAAAAGGAAGACCACATCATCTTTATTTTCTATGTGTTCTCTTTCTTTCCTGTGTAATAGTTTTCACATTTTTGTTCATTGTTTTCACTGTATTTTTGTCTCTATTGTTTGGCTTGCAAGCATCCTCTTTGCTGGAAAAAAAAAGAAAGGAAATGACAGTTTTTATTTAACATAAAAGTGAAAGAATGTGCTTGGAAGTATTTGGGGCAGCTGGAGAAGAGTCTCAGAAGTACAAATGGGGACAATGTTGCTACCTAGGACGCTGTGGCAATTGTCTCAAGCTTTAAATAAACTTGGGGGCACATGAATTATTGGTCACTGAAGAATTGGCTTCTCATGAACATACATTCTGTGGTACAGATAAAATATTTTCCTTAGTTTTTGTATAGAAAGGACTTTTTCAAACTGGGTATTTATTGCTCCCTTACCCCGCTAAAAACACCTTCTGTGTTTCTATTTATTTATTCAATATTCTATGTCCTATGTATTTATTCAATAAATAAATGTTGAATGAAGCATTCATCTAAGAATGGGAAAAGGACAAATTCAACTTTGCGTCTGAAGAATTACCTATTTAGAGAGATATCCAAACATCAAAACCAAGAATTCAGTTTGTGAGTTAAAAATGTGCATTCTGGAACAGTATAACTAAGTCAAAGCAGACAGATAAAGAACATAGTCTGATGACAATGTTGATAAAGGTGTTTTCTGGTTCTATTGCATGGTCAGCGTCATTATATATCTATAATACAATCATAGTGGATCCAAAAATGTTAAAACAATAATTACTCTCTATTGATAGGAAAAACTCTTTAAGTTCTACAGATAGGCTACATCCTTGCAATGAACATTTATGAAGTAGAAAAATGCAAACAAGTATGGATAAAGTTATGCTTGAATAATGGAATGTGGCATTACACAGCACACAATATATTCCTTAATTACTTCTAAAACTATATATAAATAGAAACATATCTCCTCAGCTTACACCCTTTCAGTGTTATCCCTCCTGATACAATGGTACAGAATTTGGAAAACACTAACTGGGTGCAGATCTCAATGTAATTGATGATGTGCATATTAAATAATAGCAGGCTGATAAATTAAGTATTTGAGGAAATGACTAGCACAACATTGCAGAAGCCAATAAAATGGGTCAGGGATGAATCTCTCCATCTTTTTTCTCTATCACTGCCTTTCACAGCTTCTCATTGTTGGGGCCACCATCGGATGAAGATAGAATTTAGTTTTGGTTTCCAGACCGAGTAAACAGAGAACCAGTCACAATTATTGGTGTCCTCATGCCTGCGATAATTGTCTTTGCCAACTAGATTAAAATTTGATATTTGGGAGTACTTTATATGTACCCATGTAAACTGGGGCATAGTACAAGACTCATGTTTATCTCACGTTTGCTTCTTAATTTTGCCATCTAATTATTCTGTGAAAACCCAAGGCGGCAGGACTTATTTTCTGTGTGGTTCTCTCCTGCACTCCTATTGGTCAGAGCAGTAACAAGTAACAGATGACAATGCACAGGCTCTGGTTTGTGCTATCTTCAGCTGCAGGAGTCAAGCACCAAGAGCATCTATATATTCTGTTGTCTCTGGTGAGTGTGACCACCTCCCCAACACGTAAACATCCACTCTCAACTATGCTTTCTTCTCAACTTGCCCACGTTACCCACAATCCATGATAATACTGTTCCTGCCTATTTCTCTAAACTGCTTTCTCACTGATTTCTCTTGATCAATTATCTTCTGGTACAGTAGCCTCCATTCATTTTTACCAATACACCAAGCTCATTTCTGCATCAGAATTTTTGTACTTGCTGTTCCTTTTGCATGGAAATCTCTTCTGCTCACTTTTCACATATTTCAAATATTTTATATTTCTGTTCACATTTCTCAATTCTCAAATATCACCTCGTTGGCACTAAAAACTGACCTTCAAAGACATTCTTGTTCTGTTTATCTTGTTTATTTTATTCATGTTATCACAATGTGATTTTTTATAGTATTTAACTGTTAATCATCTGTCACTGAAATACATTCTACATGAGTACAGAAAACTAGTTTTGATTGTTCCCTTGTGAGCCACACTGCACGGAACAGTGCTTGGTATATTGTAGGTATGGAACAAATGGAATGAAACAGATAATACATGAATAACTTCAATTCTTCCTAAGACTATGGAGCTTCCCTATAAACTCCTACATCTTTCATGGATGGCTTTTGCTCTCTGAAGCCTAAAGTGTTGGTGAATATAATTCCCAAATAATAGCAACAGAGCTCTCTAACCTTCACTTAATTTCCAGGTACCATTGGATTCTTACTGCCATGCCTACTTATCAGACTGGCTCTCTTCATATAAATTAAATCATATATGCAGTTCAACAAAGTGACCAAAGCAGAGCACAGCATATATTTTGGAAATTCTGCCTTGAGGCATGAGGAGGTCCTTAATTGAGATCAACCTTAGTAGGCGTTCCTTTCCCAAATCCCTTGGCAATTAGAAGTCATGAGCCTGATCATAGTGTTTTAGTGTTTTTCATTTATCCCTTCTCATTGCCAAGGTGTTAGCATGTCTTGTGTTTTATTTACCCCAAATCATATAAATTATAGCTATATTCTTTTTATGGAAAGTTGACTGTAATTATTTTATGTTCTTTTAAAAAAAAGTATATATTTCATTGCATTATACACATTTAGTTCTTTCAGCAAGTTAAAAAAAAAAAAGAAAGGGGAAGGTCTATGCAAAGTAAGTTTTAGGAAGAAGTATCTAGCCTTGGCAAACAAAGTAAACTTCCATTTTCTCATTTTTCTGCTGCAAAGACAAAGTAATATTTAAATGTTCATTAATTAAGGAACTAAGTGAATAACTTTTGTGTTTACTAAGGCTCACAAGAACCAGGAATTTGTTTTCTCAGAAACAAATTTGGATTATGGTTAACATCGTAATTTTTTAAGATTTTTTACATTGTAGGAAAGAACACTGAATATAGGTTCTATACCTGGGGGTTGGATTAGGTTAAAAGGTAAAAAAAGGAATGAAGGCACAAAGTATATAGAAAAATGAATGGTAGAAATAAATGGCAGCATTGATAAATGTGAATAAAGCTCATACAAAGAAAAGGCCATTAGCAGATTGCAATTTTTTTTTTCAAAATCTGCACATACCTCATACTTTCTATTTTTAAAAAAAGAATTCTACAATCAATTGTTCTTGTTCTGTGAGTACTTGAACATGAGGCTAAATAAAACTTATTCTCCAGAATAAACATTCTCAGGCACTCAGATGGTTTCATTGATTCCAGATAAGTAGGAGTATCAAATTCATATTTCTAGTAGACCACTGGACTAAGGCCAAAGTCTTGTGTTTATCAATTTGTATGTCAGCTAAGTTCACTCTGTGGCATGACCATAAATTATACTGGTCCTCAGAGTGCATATACTATTTTTCCTCTAGCAGTTATCTCATCAATATATCTTTTTCAAAAAAGTCAAGGACATTTAAGCAAGAAGTAATTTTAGAAAAGCACAAATCTCTCATTGCTATAATTCCATTGAATTTAACACCTCATCTTTTGAAAACACATATTCCTTTAGTCAAAAACCTTTGCATCAGTTATTATGAAAGGGAATGGTCAATCCAGCCCCTTGCAGGTGCATCAAGCTATATTCAAAATGGGTATATTTCAGAGTTTATTGAGAGTGGTACTCTTGATATCTTAGACTAGACAGTTCTTTGTTAGGGAGGTGAATCTCGTGCATTGTAGGATGTTTAGCAGTAGCCCCAGCATCTACCTACACCATGCCAGTAGCAATGCATCCCTCCTGCTTTTGCCTTGATCATGGCAGACAAAAAAATGTCTCCAAATACTATCTGGAGGGAAGGGAGAAAAATTACCCCAAATGGAGAACCACAAAATTGTCATATTGCCTAGAATATCTGTATTGAGATCAATAACTTAAGAACCAAAAGCAAACTTTAAACAAAATGTACAAGTTTAAAGAAAAAAATAAGACTGAAAGTAGGACCTGGCTAAAATCTGGAGTAGGCATGAAGCATATGTTTGTTAATTAATTGGTAAGCAAACTTACAATGTAAGCAAAATATTTATAGGATACTGTTGTGTTTTCCCAATTCTAGGGTATTTTTATAAAAGCTTAAAGCTCAAGACTCATGAGTTAACCTAATCCAAATTAGTAATTGTATAAATGCAAAAAATGAGTCTTCATGGAGGTAAATTATTTCCTTAAGGGTTCTTACTAGCATAGGTGATCCAAAAACCCAAAATGTTAGTCTTCAGTCTCACACAAAATTACCTAAAACATTCTGTATACTCTCAAACATACATGTAGACTGTCTTCCACAATGCACCGTAACTCAGGAAAAGATTAACAAGCTCATTTAGACTAAAGTGTGTACTCGATTGATAAGACTTAGTAAGTTCTATTTTGCAATAATTGACAAAAACACTAGCTAGAAAAACTGGCACTTGAGGTATGAGGGAGAAGGTAGAGGGCAGAGTGCTTAGGTTCAGTGGAGTTCAAAAAGTCAATTTCTCTAACCAATAGTAGACAAAACACATAATTTTTAAAGATTCTACCTTAAAAGTCTGTCTCTCTGTCTACCTTAGGTTGCACTTTGATTTTCATTGGAATGAGTTAACTCAACATGATTTCTGAAATAATGTCTCCATTTTTGTGTATGAGGCAAGTTGTGAAAAAGAAATGTCATTTGTGGAATTTCTGGCAACTTAGCCATCTTTAGTTACACCTTTTTCAATACTTATAATACTTTCCCATATTAAAAAAGAAACAGCTGCTACTCATTTACAATATGGAAATTATAATTTCTGAATTATAATTTGTTGATAATTAGTAAAATTTTCTGATAAAATTAGTTGACTATTTGAAAAAGAATTGGCTTCTCATAGCCTATACATGCCAATATGAATTCTAAATGACTTTAAGAGCAAATGTAAAAGTGATACTATTTTTTAAAATGCTCTAAGAAAATACCATTCACTATTTCTTAGATCTTAGGATAAAAACAGAACACAAGAATAAAGAAATATCTGACCACAAATTAATGGAAGATGCAACAAAGGAATAACCAAACAGCTGCTTCTAACTCTTCATTTGTTCCTCTTTAGGATTACATATCCATACTCCTTTCCTATGTGCCTCCCAGAGCCTCCTCGTAGAAGAGATAATACCCACCTCCCCGCCTGATGCACTTGGATCACTTTGTCATTATCAATACACCTGTAAACCCAATTGGTCTTCTTGTGAAGGGGTTGTTTACAAAGCCACACGGTTTTAGAATTGTCAGGAATCTTAGCAATCAGTCTGTTCTCCACCCTCTATTTTACATATCAGTGTCAAACATGTCATGTGATTTTACCTGTATCATGTGCAATGGCTAAAAGGGTAGATTACACTTCTCAAGAGTGTCCCGTTTCAATGTGTGTTTGGTTAGGGGTTCATTTTCTGGTTTTTAGAATTTTTTCCCTGTTAAATGTAAAATATGAGGTAGTTCATCATCTGTTCAGAAACCCAACTCAAAGAATGGACCATTATTATTAGCATAGTTATGGATAAAACTGATGTAAAATCATTTAACATGGATGTGATTGTGAAATTTCTGAGTTTCTGGAAACTACACTCTTATGAATATGACTGAAGGATAACTTGTTACGAAGCAAAAGTTGAAATCATTTGAAGAGACAATGCTGTTGTAGAGTAGCTACATGCCTGGGTGTTTCATTGTCATTTATTTTTAAATCCTTTCAATTAACAAGATATTTACTTAATAATTTAAATATCATTCTTAAAACTCATGTGATTATTCTACAGTCTTGTACAAATACTAAGTGGATAAGCATGAAGCCTTTTTCTTTTCTGTATTTTATATTTTTGTTAAAGTTCTAAATTTCTATCAGCTATTTCTTTTAAATGCTGGCTCCTTAATTTTGTTTGACATAGAGATTTCAAACTGGTTCTATCTAACTGATTAAACAAATAGTCCAGTAACTGGCACTGGTCATTTTAAAGAATCATAAAGAGGCAAAAGGTATATTGTGTAATTATCTAAATAATCCTTAAATTCTCCACAACAGTTTAATCAAATGTTTATTCATAATCATGCAACTCATTATCTATAGGAACATTTTCTTTTCTTTAATTTGACTTCCTGGTCTTTGTAGAGCTTATTTTATAATAGTATTAAATGACATATTAAGAAACACCTAGAGGTACTGTATATTATTTAATTTTGAATTTTTTACAAACTGCAAAGGACTGTAGGTCAAACATCTGATTTTGATAATTATTTGTAAATGTTTTAATGTGCTCTATAGGATTGTTGAGTAATATACTAAGATAGTCTATCATAAAACAGCCCAAAATATGACACTCCTTTCTTCTCTCCTATTTCTCTGCTTTTGAAATGGGAATGTCTATCCTGTACCTGTCCCACCACTGCATGTTGGAAGCACATAATATGTTTGATTTCACAGATGCATAGTTGGAGAACAATCTACTTCAGGATGAACGGTACCGCGAGTCTCATCTATATCTGAATTAGATGATATT
Source organism: Colobus angolensis palliatus (assembly GCF_000951035.1). Lineage (NCBI taxonomy): Eukaryota > Metazoa > Chordata > Mammalia > Primates > Cercopithecidae > Colobus > Colobus angolensis. The sequence continues at coordinate 6,444,071 of NW_012113919.1, read as the reverse complement.
TAGATGAGACACTGGACTTAGATTTTAAAGTTGATGCTGGAATGAGTTAAGATTTTCAAGGCTATGAGATAAAACAAATGTATTTTGCCTGCAGGAAGGACATGAATTTTGGAGGGCCAGGTGCAAAATGTTGAATATTTATAAATATTAATTGTCTGAATATTTATGTTCCTAAAAAATGTGTATGTTGGAATCCTAACCCCCAAGAAAATGATATTACAAGGGAGAGTCTAGGAAGATGATTAGGTCATGATTGGGATTAGTACTCATAAAAGTGACCCCAGAGCGCTAGCTAACTCCCACTACCACGTGTGGTCACAAGGTGGAGGAGTTGTCTCTCTACCAGAAAGAGGGCCTCACCATATACTGACTCTGCTCGCCTTTATCTTGGAGTTTATAGCCTTCAGAACCGTGAGAAATAAATTTCTAATGTTTACAAGCTACCAACTTTATGGTAGGTTGTCATTGCAACCAGAAGGGACTAAGAAAGTCAACACTGAGGTTTGTTCACAAAAAGAAATGGCTTGTAGCAGTAAAATGAATGATATATATTTACACACATCAGAATAAATACTTCTCCAAAAATCTACCTTAAATTATCTCTTTTTTAGTTCTACCTTACTAACTTCAGCTCATAAAGCTCTTATCTCCTCACACATATTAATAGGCATAATATTTTTATTAAACATATCAATAGTTTTTCTAAAGTTAGCAACTTGTTTTCTGATGTCCTTTGACAGCTCAAAATGCAGTAATTATTTATATCTATTATAGTCTGACAAAACAATATACATTAAAAGAAGATTGCACATCTTTCTAAGATGTACATTAGCTCCATCAATAATTACATCTCCAAATAGGCTGAGAAAAAAATTATTAAAAAGCGAAGTTATTCATGTTTTGTCTAAAATGAATCAGCCTTAATGATTAGTAAATTAAGATAAGACCTTGAATAAGGTATATAAAATGTGATTGTGTCCTTTTTCTCTTCAAAAATGGTTATTGAATAAGGAGAGATCTCTGAAAGTGACAATACACCTTAGCTCTGTGTTTGATTTAAAGTCATACAAGTTCAACTATTTTTCCATGTATATACTAAGGACAGTACACATGCTTGTTAAAGTTGTACTTTTCTGACCTTTATATATTGCTTAGAATTGCTTTAGGCAATGAACTTTGGATACTCCAGTTGTGTATTACCACAGTTATAGGGCAGAAGAGGTTTTTTTTCATCCTCTTCTCGTTGCCACTGTTCTGTTAAGTGGTGCCCATACCAGTCTGTATTCATATGAGACATAAAGAATGTTGACAGAAGAGGCACAAATGAAATATACAAATCCCATAAAGCAGCAATCAATTCAGCTGACTGACTAGCTCTGGACAGCTTGTTTCAACTTTTGAAGGTTTATGGAAATCTCTTTTTAGTTCCATCTTATCGTCAAGGTCTAACTGCCAGCATAATACACAAGACGGTTGGACCTATCAGCATTTGACTTAATATTCTGAGATTGAAACTGGGAGATATCTGCCAGCACGCGGCAAATATTGGTAGGTCTGATGCAGTTTAATTCAGGAGGGAGCCTCCGTCGGCTGCCTCCTCAAGGACGTCAGATTTGCCTCTAAGAGCCCCCACTCTGCCTCTCATCTACAATGCCAATGAGTGTCAGAGGAGCAGTGTGGACAAAGAATCCCAAAGAAGAAACCGAGTCTCCCTGAGATCTCTGGGACTGGCTGCCATCTAGAAACCCCACAGAACCCCCATATCCATTGATCTATACGTGCATTTGACCAAGGCATATCTACTAAGAGGATACAGGGCTAAACAAATCAAACAGCCTTCTCAGCCATAAAAAGTTTGCTTCCATTTTAGTGGAAAGATTCAGATAACAAATACAATATATAAGTAACATAGTAGAAACAAAACCAGTAAACTCACTGTTAGCAAGAAGCTTGATCTCACTGAGAGGATATCAACAATAACCACATGGAAAAAGTAAAATATAGAGTATATTGCATGTAACACATGTTCAGAAAACACCAAAACAGGAAAACGGCATAGGGAATGTGGAGAGATTTCTATCTTAAATCGGAAAGTCCAGGGAAGCCTTCCTGAAAGAGTCATTTTGACTAAAGAACTGAAGGAAAAGAGAGAAAGACTCGTTGATCTCTCTCTCGTTTTCTCTCTCTCTTGCTCTCTCTTTCTCATCTATAGAGATAGATAAGACATATTTATGTGTGTGTGCATACACACATATATAATCCATTTATATGCACATATATAATCCATGTATATGCATTATATACATGATATACATAGGTGTATACACACACACACACACAGATATAAACATCTTTCATTCATAAGGGACAGCAACAAGTAAAGGCCCCACCCAAGGTAGAGATAGGATGGAATGGTTTTTTTTTTTTTTTTTTTTTGAGACGGAGTCTTGCTCTGTTGCCCGGACTGGAGTGCAGTGGCTGGATCTCAGCTCACTGCAAGCTCCGCCTCCCGGGTTTACGCCATTCTCCTGCCTCAGCCTCCCAAGTAGCTGGGACTACAGGCGCCCGCCACCTCGCCTGGCTAGTTTTTTGTATTTTTAGTAGAGACAGGGTTTCACTGTGTTAGCCAGGATGGTCTCGATCTCCTGACCTCGTGATCCACCCGTCTCGGCCTCCCAAAGTGCTGGGATTACAGGCTTGAGCCACCGTGCCTGGCCGATGGAATGTTATATGACCAGCCTAAAACTAGGATGACTAGAGTGGTGTGAGCCCTGACAGAGCAAAAGAAGATGAGGTTAGAGAGGAAATGCAGATCCAACTGCATTGGCTTCTTGCCAGCTCTTGCAACATCTTTGGCTTTTACACCAAGTGAGACATTTGCACAGAAGACTAACATGATCTCATTTACTTGGGTTGAGAGAGATTGAGGTACAACAAGCACAGAAACAAGCAGACCTGCTTGAAGGCTACTCAATTCAGTTAGAACGAAGACTTCAGAAAATGTCAGCACAAACTCAAACTCACAAGTCACAGCTGACCTTTGACAAAACATATTAATTTGATGTGCGAATGATTGTTGACAAAATTTTTCAGCCTCTAAATGTTATGGGAAAGAGTATGCATGATGAATCAAGAATATATTTGATCGCAATTTGGCTGTGAGAACTGGCAAGGAGGCAGAAGAAAGGGCCTGAGGGAAGAAGGGACATTTTCCTGGCTAGCCACAACAAATTCATTAGCTCTGCTGATATTGAAGGATCAGTTTTAGCAGGCTGCAGAATTTGGAATGCATTAGCGTGGATGAAAATTTGTAGATCAGATATGTACCTTATTCAGATCACTCTAGTGTTCTGATTAGAGAATGGATTACCATTCTAAAGCCCAGTCAATTTTGACAGTGATAATCATGAGGCAATTGAAATCTGCTAATCTAAACTTTTGAATACAGACTCTAACTCCTCTTCAGGTCCCCAGGACTTAACAAGATCCTAGGACAGATGAGGCATTTATTGGTGGTGCTAGCAGGGACGTTCTCAATATTCAAGAGACAACAAGCATTGCTTCATGTATTTTAATCACAAAGAAATAAAAGTATAGGTAGTTAGGGGGAACAACCCTCTAATGTCAGGTTTATATTTTACTCCCATATTTTTAAAAATAAAATCTTCACTTAGTATCATTCCATTTTGTACATTTCAAAAAAGTTAGAAATTATTTAGTTTAATCCTTTTATTTTCAAGAGGAAGATTCTGAGAATACATAACGTGATGTGACTAGCATATTTGACCTCAGTGGTAGCACTTTCTAGGACATACAAAACTGTGAGATAGCTTCAAAAACTGTTGTTCTTATAAAGCCAATTGTAGGGAAAAGGGGGAAAATGCTATGCCTCTGCAGGAAATGAGAATTATTTCACCTTTCCTTTGTGTCACGCAGAAAGAAGATATGACTGGGAACTAGAGCTACTGGATCAGAGCAGCCTCACAGCACTCATTCTGCAGCCAATTCTAAGCCAGCAGTCCTGCAGATGCAGGGAAGCTAGTGAGGCACACCCCTGGTGGGGATACTAGTTTTATTTAACAGTCTTGAACAGCTGGACAGCACAATGCTAACGACCACTTGAGCATGAAAGTGTCTGATGATTGCATATAAAATATGGCATGCAATGAGGAAAAAGGGTAATAACAATATACCACAGAACAAATGTACAGTGCCAGGCCAAAATGCGTAAATCGCATAACAAATTTTAAAAGAGAACTGTCATTGTAATGTGCATTCTTAGAGTGGACTATTTCTTTCAAATCAGAAGTAATTTAAACAATCAGAGAAATTCTCTCCTTTCAATCACCTCAAACATATGTAATTGGAAAATGATGCAATATTAGCAATAGAGAAATAAGAAAATCCTGAAAAGAGAGATTTTCAGGTCCAGTAGGAGCTTTTCAGTGACATTTAAGCATCATATGAACAAAAATATTTATGAACTGAAGCAACACTGAGGTCTGAATATCTCTTACCTTGCAGAAAAGGAATGCTATCAGAAACAAAGCATGTAGAAGGCAGTGCTGAATTCCAAACGCAATTGCAGGGTGAGCTGTTTTTAAATAACAGCATATGTGTTTTTAGGGATTTGCCTCACAGCGTGTCTCTCTTTTTTTTTCCCCACGGAACTGTCAACTATATCCGTGATGAAAATGAAAAATGTATCACTCAAAACTTTTTGTTTTCTGAACTGTACCTTATCTAGTGAGAAATGAAGTTCTTTCTCTCTCTCTTTTTTCCTAAGAAATACATTCCTGTAACATTTCAACACTATCAAAGTGTAACAGCAGGTTGAAGGAAATGCAGGACATAGCCAGATACCCACACAGCAACTGTTTTTTGCTTGTTTTGTTTTTTGAGAGCTCAGTAGGTACTCTGATGTCTAGTAGAGAAAAAGACTCTGTCATCAAGTAGCAGTGTCCTGTTGTGAGGAGAAACAACTTATAAACCAATAACACTCCTCTTCTCTGCACTGTTTCCTCCATAGCACTTATTACAAATAAGCCATATGAAATGTTTTTATTATTCACATAGGTTTATTCAAAATAGGTTTACTGTCTGATGCCACCCTTGAAAGTAAACTCTATGAGATCATAGATTTTCATCTATTTTATATATGGATTTTTCCTCACTGCCTCAATCAATATTTACATAAATCAGATAATAATTATCAAATATTCCTGTTAATATTACAAATTATGTGTAAACAACATGTACAAAGAGATAGGAAAATTCAATTCCCTCTGAGACATGTAAAGAGACTTATGATGAGGTGACACTCTGGGTATGGTGATCTCTAGGTCCTAGAAAGTTTCCACGTCAGAATATGAAATTGCATGGCTAAAGTCTAAATAACTTCATTTTGCTTCCTGTCTCATTAACCACCCCAAAGTATTTCTTAAAGTAATTTTGTAGTTTCATTTCTGAGATTCCAGGTTCAGAATGGAATTTAGAACCAATTCTTCCAGGTGCCAATGTTTGACGAAAGCAAACTCAAATCAAGAGGTAGTAAGGCGTATGTTGAAGGTTCCTTGATTGGTGAAAAAGACAAGTCTGGAATCCATATGCTGAAATGCTCATCCTCTCTATCATTAGCTTCTACGAACCATGTGCCTGTATGTTCTCACACAAAGAACTGCATTACCTCAAAGAAATACAATAGAGCTGGCAAATGCTAACAGGAAGACAACTAAAGTATCATTAAAGAAAAGAAGTAGCTTTGTAAAGGAAGACCTTAAAGATTAGAATCTTCAATCTGGAAACTCTGACATCTATTAAATCATGAAGAAGGTGGATAGTGTAAAAGCCAAGCTATCCACAAACTTCAATTATACTAGGTCTTAGGGCACCCTTTGAAGTCTAAAAGAGATAAATATAGGAAAATACTGGGAAGTGCCATACTACTTTATTTATTAGGTAGAGTGCTCATGGAAGTAACACAGGCTGAAAATATAATAGGTTCATAAAAGGTTTAGATAAAAAACATGCAATAAATCAATTCCAAACTATTAAAGGGAATTGGCCCAATATACTGTTACTATCACTTTTATCTTTGTCAAAGTACAGAACTCTCCTTGCTCTTTAGTTATATTGAAAGTGCCTAAGTCTGAACATTGTTGCACTGATATTAAAAAACCAGGTGTCTTAGTAATATGAACTAAATAGCAAGAGTAGATATGGTGCAATATTCTACACATAAAGCCAAGGTGAAATTTCCAAATGACCATTACGGCAATGTGATTAGATATATTAAACGCTCTCTGAACACAAATTTTTCAACGGTGTGTATTACATCTTTAAATTTAGATGCAAGATCTGAGATCTATCTATCTATCTATTTGTCTATCTATCTATCTATCTGTATACATATATATATTCATGAATTCACAAACAAGAAAATGTACCAAAGGCTATTTCCCTTCTAGATGTGCAGTTTAGATTTTGGTAAATGGTTTCAGGTTTTGGTACATGGCATCATTTGCATCATTTTGAAGCATCTCAGGCTCTTGGTGTTAGGGATTTACAAAGTTCTCCTACATCACAAAACTCATTACATTTTTAAGTATTAATCTTTGTTGCAGAATAAAATATTTTCATTATATAATACTCTCATTTAGTAATTACGATCTGAAAAGTTTTTACTAACCTTTAAGAGAGAATTTATTTATCTTGGGCTCTAAGGTTGAATCATGTTCTCTTATCACGATGCTTGAGCTACATGAACATGAATTACTTGTGGAATAATGTTGCTGGAACACATGTAGTTTAAGCATAAAAGCTTATCATATAAACGTTTGTGCTTACAATACTTACAAAGTCAACACAAAAAGTAAAAATAACTGCAAACACGAATCACAAAACCAATGGCCATTCAAATTCATGTCAATTTTATGGATCAGATTCTTTTGGTTCCCAAAATAATGTGGTTGATGAGTATGTGAATACGGTACCGGGAGCGAACAGAGAGAGTTTTAGAGATTGATAGGCTTGAAGTAAACTCTTGATTCATTTTTTCTCTATATGGCAAAATTTTTACGTAATTCTTATAATTCACCATTATATAATTTGAAGCTTATTTGGCAAAAACTGATAAAATATATAGCATGACTTTATCTGTTCCTTTTTCAGAAGGCTCAAGGAGGCATGAAAGGGACAATGACCACGATGGAAAACAGGTCCTAAAATAACATGAAAGTAATTTGATAGAAGTTACCCACGTTAAGCATGATTATATTAAACACATTCATAGTATCACATGAAAGTTCTCAAAAGTCATACAACTTGAATCAAGTTTGAGAAACACTTTTTTATATCATAACTTCGATGTAGATTTCTAATAGTAAATTATTATTAAAAAAATATATAATCTAGCTGGGTGTACTGGCATACGCCTGTAATCCCAGCTACTTGGGAGGCTGAGGCATGAACCCCTTAAACCTGGTAGGCAGAGGTTGCGGTGAGCTGAGATCATGCCACTGCACTCCAGCCTGGGCAATAGAGTGAGACTCCGTCTCAAAAAATTATATATATCTATGTATATTTCCTTTTATGGTTAAAGCCACAGGAAGAAAAAAATGCTGCTGAATATTTTTCCAGTAATAGCTATTCAGGTTGCTAAAACTCAACGAGGGGTGTGTGTGTGTGTGTGTGTGTGTGTGTGTGTGGGTGTGGTGTCTGTATGGTGTGTATGTTGTGATGTGTATCTGTGTGTGAGGTATGTGTGTATGTAGTAGTGTGCGTGTATACGATGTGCTACTTTATGGATAGGGACAATGAGTGGTCAGCTTATGTTATAAAGATGAAATTAGAGTTTAGAATCTGTCATCTTTCTCCTGCACAACAGAGTTCATTATGATCGGCAAGTTTTTAAAAGTTAATTCGTTTTTATTGAAAACTTAATCCATACTTGTAAGAATAATTTCTAAAAAAAATTAAGTACAGTGAAAATCCTCTAGATGCAGACATGCAAATCCCTTACCCTTCTACCCAGAAGCAACCATTGTGACTATTTTCCTGTATATAATTAAAAATATTCTATGCACATTAAATAATATCACCATATGCCTTATCTGCCCTACTAGGAACATTTAAAAAAAAGTAAACTATTATATAATGCTAAAGGGATGACATGAAGTTCACTGAGGAATTCATGGCTACTTTTACGTTAGTTTTAGTGACATTTTCTTACACACAATACTAATCTTCTCACTGCTGTGAATATATTTTGAAAACTCGATTTTACATATTAATAAAATAAAACAGTGTTTAAAATATGACACATTTGGTGTACTCTTAAATGCTTAAATCCTACTTAATTTTAGGGCAATTTTCTCTCATTGAAAAGTAAAACAATAAATCACCAATAAATAGAAATTTTATAAAAAGAAAAATATAGAGTGAAATAATAGGTCATATATTTTTTCCTCTCAGGAATACAGGCATGTATATTTAAATATGCAATAGCGGTTAAGAATGGAGGGGCAGGGACCATATTATAAGAGTTTCATTCTGGTTCTCTCACTTACTAGCTTTGTGATTTGTGAAAGTCATCTAAACTTCTTTGAGCCTCAGGTCCCTCATCTGTAAAATGGAGGTGATATAACCTGCTTCCTTTAACACGATGATGAAAGGAAATACTAGAAGCAAACTACTGTATACATTGTCTAGTATGTAGAAAGTGTTCAATAAATGATAGTTATCATTTATTTATTTGTGTTAACACATTTTAATAGCAGAAGAAAACATCTACACACAATCAGTATTAGTGAAAGCACAATGATAGCTTTAAATACACGAACAGTATGTACTGCACAGCACACACACACACACCACACACACACTAATATAGTATATGTATTACCTTAGTTAATTAGAAAAAAATAAACTCATGAAGTTGATATTGTCCAAGTTTTTATTTTATAGTGAGGAAAACTTTGACTACTTTTATAGCATCATGGTAATAACACAGGAATGGGAATTTTAAGTGTAAGCTCTACATCACATTTTGCTGATGATCAGCTACAAGATTAAGAGCAAATTGTTTTCTCAGGGGAAATAAAAACCATAGAGTTTGAAATAATGCCTCCCTTGGTTACACAGATGAGCCTAAACTGAGGCAGTATTTAAACAAAACTATCTTGCACATCAAAGACTCATCAGTGTGACCATCAGTAGTTCTAACAGCTACAAAACACCATAACACCAACAATAAGCATACACTAGAGACAATTATACTTTCATCAGTGGGAGAAGATGCTATACAGCAATCAAACCAAAACAATGATATTTTAGAGATATTAAAGATATTTTAAAGCTATCTTTACTGGAAATGTAGTGGAGACAAACTGCAGACACCAAGTGGTAATTCAATATGCATATGAATTTGAGAGCACATATGAGAAAAATGCTAGGAGTGGAGAACAGGCAGAACATACACACACTATTTGTTTAATTCCATAGCCACCCCTCAGGTTGGCTTATCTGAAATCTAAGCTTCTGGTTGACTTGGAAGCATTTGGGTGTATATTAACACCAATAACCATGCATATAAAATGCCAAGAACAGAGGTTGATACTTTTTTACCCTACTTGTCTCTTTGAACTTCTTTTAAGTGAAGTTTTAAAATAATACCTCTTTCATAAACTTTTTCATTACATCTGAACCCTTTAAGCTTGTATTCAAGTTTCTTCACAAATGTATTTTCTTAGCATAAACCCAGGTTGGTGTCCTGGTAACTAATTAAACTTCCATATTCATTCCTGCCCTTGCTCACAGAAATACAAATTCTGGAACACTTGCCGCCCCCATCACCCTCCCCGCCTTGCCACCGCCCCCCAATACACACATACATTCTATATATTCTCCAAGCCAAAGTCAGGTAAAACTTCCATGCCCTCCATTACGTCAGTTTTCTTACTTATACTGATGATCCTAGTACTTTATTAGTTTCTTTCGGTGCTTAATTATAGGCCACCAAGTATTTCCATGCATTATTTTATTTCTCAAAGATATAGTATGTCTCTTAGTTTTTCTACTATATTCATCTCACTAAGTCAAAGTTCTGTAGAGAATATGTGTTTAAAACAATAAATGGCTATAAAGCGAGAATCAATTTAACAAAAATCAAATAATTTGTATTTCTCAAAATGAGTAATGTCTTCTTCAATAAGCCTACTTTAAAGAATAAATACTTGTCATTTTCAATGTATTTAGAAAACTTTCTCTTTTGAAACTGATTTTAGGTTCAGTTTATGAGCTTGGATATAAAAACATCTCAGTATTTTCTAGTTACAGTTATGAACATCTCAATATTTTCTAGTTATAATTATGAATCTACCCAAACCACCTAGCAGGAATTTTAAAATATATTTCACCATACCATAACTTTTACTTCAAAAATTCGCATTCAACAGGTCTTAGGGTGAGGCCAGTTGTATATATTAAGTGAAAAGAATAACAAAGAAATAAATAAAAAGCAAACTCATCAGGTGAAGAAAAAAACTACTTTAAAGTTTCTCCTCTTAAAAATACAATTGCTTTAGCTTACAGAAGGAATTGACAGGGTTTGGCTTTGCGTCCCTACCCAAACTTATCTCAAATTGTAATCCACAAGTGTTGAGGGAGGGGTCTGGTTGGAGGTGACTGGATCATGAGGGCAGTTTCCCCATGTTGTTCTCGTGATAGTGCATGAGTCTCACCAGGTCTGATGGTTTTATAAAGGCTCTTCCCTCTTTGCTTCCTTCACAGGCTCTCTTGCCTGCTGCCATGTAAGACGTGCCTACTTCCTCTTCTGCCATGATTGTAAGATTCCTGAGGCCTCCCCAGTCATGCAGAACTATGAGTCAATTAAATCTCTTTTCTTTATAAATTACCCAGACATGGGCAGTTCTTTATAGCAGTGTGAGAATGGACTAATATAGGAATATTTTCCAGTGGAAAGAAAAACAACTTTTGTGTCTCTCATGAGTCATTTAATCTTCCAATTACTCAATGTTAGTATACTTGTCTGTAAAATGCAAACCACAATATATGTTCTACTTATATAGTGCATGAGTTGGGGATGAAAATAAAAATCAGAATGATCTTAGTTTTAAGAAAGTAAAATTGTACAAAAGGAATAAGGCATGCAAAAAAACAACTCAGAGCGATGATCCAAAGTAAAGAGAGGTATAGCCAGGCGCGGTGGCTCACGCCTGTAATCCCAGCACTTTGCAAGGCCGAGGCGGGCAGATCACGAGGTCAGGAGATCCTGACCATCCTGGCTAACACGGTGAAAACCCATCTCTACAAAAAAATACAAAAAATTAGCCAGGCGTGGTGGTGGGCGCCTGTAGTCCCAGCTACTGGGGAGGCTGAGGCAGGAGAATGGCGTGAATCCAGGAGGCAGAGCTTGCAGTGAGCAGAGATCGCACCACTGCACTCCAGTCTGGGCAACAGAGTGAGACTCCGTCTCAAAGAAAAAAAAAAGGGAAGTATAAATTAAGAGTTATGAGTTTTCCAAAGCTAGAGAGTCCTAGTGCCTGGAGAACTCAGGGAATATCTTAAGGAGGCCACACACAGTGGCTCACACCTATAATCCCAGCACTTTGGGAGGCTGAGGCTGGCATATCACTTGAGGCCAGGAGTTTGAAACCAGCCTGGCCAACACGGTGGAATCCCATCTCTACTAAAGATACAAAAAATTAGCCTGGCGTGGTAGCTTCTGCCTGTAATCCCAGCTATGTGAGAGGCTGAGGCATGAGAATTGCTTGAACTAGGGAGGCAGAGGTTGCAATGAGCGGAGATTGCACCATGGAACTCTAGCCCCGGTGACAAAGAGAGACCCTGTCTCAAAAAAAAAAAAAAAAAAAAATATATATATATATATACATATATATATAGAATATCTTAAGGAAAAAGTAATATTTGAAAACTACCTAAGTGTGAGTTTTAGTAGCCAGAACCTGAGGGCAGACTGATCAATAGAAACAAAATGAAAGAGATTAAAATAATAATAATCAAATAAACAAACAGAACTCCTAGAAATAAAAAGGTCCATTTGTCAATATTATGAGACAAATTACAAGAGGGAAAGAGAATGATACAATGAAGAAAGTATTAGAACAGATTAAAAAATTTGACCCTTACCTAGTAATCAGTAATACATGCTGATAATATTTAATAGGCATTTGTAATTGCAAAAAAACTCTGCCAAGTGCTTTGTAAGTTTCATTTAATCCTTTCAGCAGAGCTAGGAGGCAGCAACATTACTGTCCCATCTTCTAGACAAGGAAACTGAGGTTTAGCTGGATTGAATAATTTGGCCAAATTTTCAAACTCCTTCCTTGGTGGAAGTGGTAAAACTCTTAGTAGATCTGCCTCGTCTGGAGTGAGAGCAATTTACCACTATGCAGTACTGCCTCTGGAAATGGGATTGTACCCAGAGTAAATACTGAGCTAGTGAGTGACACAAAGTGTCACTGCCTTAAGGACTTAGGTTAATCTCATCCCTGAAGGAAAACTAACACTGTATGCCATCAACTTTAATTCTTATAATATCCTATATGTGTACTGTTCTGTGAAATTTTCATAATATATTGTAGTTTCTGTAGTTTCTTTATAAAAAATCAGTACACATTACTGAACGGATAATTGTGGGAAAAAATCAATTAAGAAAAATGTATTTCAGGAAGAATTGGAGGGGGAAGAGATACAGGCATGAAGATCAGCTCAGCTAGGTCTTTGGATTTGCAGACAGCCATGCCTCCTGGCTCATCAGCTTCATCTTTTAATACCCAGTGAAAGAGTACTCACCTTTCAAGTCCATCTTCAGCTTCCCATGAGTAAATGACCATGTTCCCTCCTCCACATTTTCCTGAAACTCCATTCATATTGCAAGCAAAACACTAAATAATTGGCAATGTATTTACTTTAAAAAGTGACTCTCGTCCGGGCGCGGTGGCTCAAGCCTGTAATTCCAGCACTTTGGGAGGCCGAGACAGGCGGATCACGAGGTCAGGAGATCGAGACCATCCTGGCTAACACGGTGAAACCCCGTCTCTACTAAAAAAAAATACAAAAATCTAGCCGGGCGAGGTGGCGGGCGTCTGTAGTCCCAGCTACTCAGGAGGCTGAGGCAGGAGAATGGCGGGAACCCGGGAGGCGGAGCTTGCAGTGAGCTGAGATCCGGCCACTGCACTCCAGCTTGGGTGATAGAGCGAGACTCCGTCTCAACAAAAAAAAAAAAAAAAAAAAAAGTGACTCTCTCCTACTATATTTCCATTTCATTGAGAAAGGGGACAAAAAATCTCATTAGCACACTTTATAATATATACACGAAAACTCTGAAATGTTGTTGACTTGTGAAGGAAAGATGTAATTTGAACCTCTTCTTTAGTGTGGAGTCAGAATCAAAAGGAAAGGATCATTTTTAAAATACAGAGAGAATTAAATTCATTTGTCAAATAATTTGATTTGAGAGAAAATAGTTGAGCTTTATAGAAAATACATTTTTTGCCTTAAGTTAATGAAAAATGAAAAGTGGTTCAAAAATGATTCCAGAGTGATGGTTGACTATGAAAATCTCCCTTATCACTTGAGGATAATTATCTTGTATAAACAGGTTTGCTATATTTTAGACAGAAATTGAGAAGGAAGTAGATATTTTTAGTTAAAATTATCTTGGGTTGTTTCTTGGTTTTTACTTTTACTTAGGAGGTGCTTTCATATGCTTCTTTCTATATTTATGATCCATTTACTATTTATTCTGCAAAAAACCTTTGCCCTAAAATATAGCACTACATGTGACTATGACGTCATCAAAAGGTTGCATGCAAATTTTAAACATTTCTATACTCTTATTTATATACACCATTTCAATTTCTATCTCCCCTTTGAGGTTGAAATAAATGCTTTATATATTCATTTGAAATAATACCTAGTGTGCAGCATTGCAGAGAAAAAAACTCCATCAGTCTTTTGAGAATAAAAGCAAATCAATAGTAATATCTCTCAGAATAGAAGCACTTTTGTTGACAGAAGGAGCATGGTTTAATGGGAAGCAAAGTAATCTTTGTTTTCAGTAAGACTATTGGGCTGTGCATGAGAAATGACATGCTCTGACCACTTGTTCTACATTAAAGGGCAGTATGGAAGGTTCAAACTAGAGAAAATAATTTGCCTAATAGCAATGGACAACTCGTAGCTTTAACACATAACATAGAGATCATTGTTATAAGATTTGTATGCAATTTTATAAATTTGTCTTTAGTTCCCATTGAAGTCTATTCTGTTAATTAAATCAAATCATCCCAGTGCCCCAAAGATGGCTGATACAGAACCTATTCCCACGGTATCCTGTAATTGTGATTAAGCTATTCCATGTCCAATGTCACAACTGAAGTTTTACTCAGGTTCTGATGATGATGATGATGATCATGATGATGATCATGAGGAGGAGGACAATGTTGATACTTTAGGATGTAACACAAATGTATCCAGATTGATTGATAAATAGATATCACTATAGATATTGTTATATATATAGAAATAAAGTAGGGGAAAATTTTGTGATCATATAGTCCTATGAGCTATATACAAAGAAAATTTCTTTTGATGAAATTAATTCGTGTTTACCTTCAGATAATAAAGTAAAGAAAATAACGAGGAGTAAGACCGCATAAGCAATCAATGACTATTCTTGACTTAAATACCTAGGTCAGTGCTTATTTTCATTTTCTAGAAAATAATTATATATTTTTTTTTTAAGTACAGGTACATCCTAGTAAAATTACAAGCAGTAATTACAGGTCTTACTCCTCTGCAAGTACGATGCTACGTTATAAAAAAACCTAGTCAAAGAGGCTTGATATTTGGTGAATATGTATATTAAACAAAGTAAACATAAATTGTTTCAGAGTTTATAAAAAAAAAGTAAACAAATTTGTCTCTTTGAACTCCCAATGAACCCACTGAAAAATGCATTCAATGACCAGAGTTTGCTGGTATTAGTTCTCTGCTTTTCTTGTAGGTAGCATATTTACTTTTAAGTTTTACAAAATGCAAAAATAACAATTCAGTCCCTGGTTTCTTTGCATTGAACACCAGAGGATTCTGAAAGGAAATTTTCCTTGAGAAGGTTAAATGTATGAGCCATTAGAGCTTACTGGTAACTGTACAGTAATATATTTTAGTTTAAAAATGATATCTTGCCTCGAAAATATTGTTTAAAAGATCTCATGCGGATTTTGTAAAACAACATTTGCTATAATTCACGTCAATATGTAAACATTAAATGGCATTCATTTAAAAATGATTCATTTTCAATGTCATCTTATAACCTTTAGTGTAAATTCACATCCGTTTCAATGCTTCCAAGTGCAATGTTCACTTGGAAAAACATCTAAAGCCAGAAACATTGTGCATTATAGAATAATAATTCTCAACATGACCACAAGGTGGCTCTCAACACCGAAATATGTTATTTTCTCTCCGGACAAGTGAATAGAAATTTATCAGAAATATTAGCAGCTATTTACCCTATAAATGGGTCAATACTTCAAAAACGTAAATTCATCTCAACCCTCTGATGACACTGTGAAGCCTAATTTATATTGTTTTAAACTTCAGACATTCAAAACAACACATGAAATGGTTGAAAACCTTTAAAGAATTTGAAGGATTTTGAAAAGAAATGACTATTTCAGTAGTCTGCATAATTAATTATTCAATAACCATTTCTTGGGCTTTAAAAATTAATTTCTCCTCTAATTTTGCACAATTTTATTCTCACTTTACTTCCAACTACATGAAAGCAAAATAGATGCAAGTTAACAAACTTTGTCTGTACTATGATTAAAGAATATGAAAATTAAAGAGAAAGTATGTCAAAGTTTTTAGCCCTTGTAAAGTCCAGTCATAAAAGTATACATACATTTAGATGATCAATTATACTAAATGTAAAATGTATGTAATATTAATAGAATATTTTAAATTAGCCATCCTGATGAATAAGCCATGAGGTCAAATTATTTTGCCAAATATTATAGTGAAGTTGTGAAAAAAAAAGAATCCTATGAAATGGCCACAGCATTTAATCAAGATGATTAGAAAAACAGTAACTGTGACTCTGATTAAGCAGATAATACATGATTAAAGAGATAATAGATGTAAATGCATAGCTATGGCAAATACAAGCATTATTTTACCAGGCGCACCAAAGTATACCTTTTAGCTAGGTTTAGGAGTCTCTATTATAGCTTACCTCATCTTTACAGGTTATTGGATAAGATGAAGTACTAAGTATGTCCTTCCAGTATGTGAATGTATAAATAATATATTAATTATCCCTGAGCTATAAGTAAAACTGGAAAAAAAACTGTGATATAATCCTGGATTTTTAAAATAAAGCTTTTTAAAAGGTATTTACGAACCCATATAAATGTATATTTTATGACCTCAATGTATGTTTTCATTTGTTTATGAATCTGTAGAAACCATTCCAGATGCTTTTTAAATTAGCATATAAATAGAGCCACAAAAAGGAAAAAAAAAAAAACGAAACAGTAGTTTCAAATTGATCTTCATATCCCCTTGAATGTGAAGAATGAAAAGAATGAGTGATCTAAATAAAACTTGTTAAATTTTTCACATTTTTGCAGCAGGTTGTATGTCTTCATCAGACAATTTCAGGGACCTAGTCTAGGAAATCAGTAGTCCACTGACCTTTCAGCTTGTAATACAGACTGCAGAATTATTCTTGAGATTTATAGGTATCAAAACTTTAATGGGATAATTTCTGTAATGCACTGCCTCTGTTCATCATTCTTTTTCTTATTCTCATTACTCTGACCTCAAGAAGGAGAATCTGTGAAAGGAACCATTACTGGAGTGTATTCAGAAATAGCTCATGTTTCACCTGAGTGAGTTTATGTGGCTCATGGACCTCACAACAGTTAGTCTCACTCTTTCTTATGATTTTTTCCTCCTCTGTCTCTGTTTCGAGTCTTTCCTATCGTTTTCAAAATTCATATCCATCAATTTCCTAGTTCATGCAATGCCTCTCTGAGAATGAAATTTAAGTTTTCAGGTTACATTCAAGTCTTTATGCAACTGACATTTTCACAATCATTAGAGAAGGAATATATTTACAAAAGTTTTATATTGAGCTCTTTCCAGTTACAATCACAGACTTATGAGCCCTTTCCAATTATAATAATAGATAAATCAACTGTGTACCTGGAAATGTTATGGTTCAAACTCCCATTTTTCCAAAAATAAAATTCAGAATGAAGAATTTATTACATTGTCAGTAGAATTAGTGAGAGAATTAGACTTAAAACACCAAGAATTTCTCACTTCAAGTACAAAATTATTACATAAGTTAAAATATTTAAATAACTTAAAGTTATAGCCCTAATGATATTAAATGTTGTGGTAAAAATACAACACACTCAATATTAATGAAAAAGCATAGGTCACGTGAATTAACATCTAATAATAATACCAATGACAGTACTAGGTAGCACTAGAACACCTATTGTGTGTTAGGTATTGTTGTTAGACATTATAGTAATTGCTTATTTTAATCATGACAATTGGCCTATTATGTAAGTATAATTATTAACACCATTTCACAGATAGAAAAAACTACAAGTAACATTAAATATGAAATATATGGTAAGTGGCACAGCCAGGATTGAAATCTAGACATTCTGGTGACACAATCCATGCTTTTATCTGTCAAAGGACCTTGTGAGAGCACTTAGGTTAGGGTCATCGCATTTTCTAAGAAAGGAAATCTCAGTGCTTCTAGAATGTAGGCTTAACACTATTAAGCATGACCTTCATCCAGTGTCCTCACAAAAACAGGCTCTTACATAGAAGAGTCTTTTTCACAGAGTGACCAAGTTTTAAACACAGTGGCTTCTACGACGTGCTTATTTTCGTTACTTTATGAGCAACGAAGCTCCTGTTCACAAATATTTTCTGTATACCAAACTCTGTGATATACAATATATCTATATAACAAACTTGCATATGTACCTCTCAATCTAAATTAAGTTAAAAAAAGAAAGAAAACAAAAACATTAGCAATAGAAATTTGGGATACATTTGGCCTCCTGACACATAATTTTTCTGTAGGTTTCTTGATGGGGATGGGTATACTCCACTTTGGGCCCTTGCTTTATCCCATATAGCTCCCTGTGTCTGCGAGATGATAATTGGCTGTTGCCAATTTGAAGTACACCACATATCACCAACCAAAAGGCTGCTCCTAATGGAAACATCCATTCAAAATCCATTCTTAGGTGTTGACTGAAGAAACCTTAGGCTACACAAAAATGTATCTTGAACCAAACTGCTAACTCTGATATTTTCTTTAACGATGTGGTATGGCTGTAAATGCAACGATACAGCTTGAAAAATATAGATAAGTTAGATCCCTGTATTAGTCACTTTAAACACACCTCGTACTTATCGTTCTTGTATTTATCAAAGCTAGAATATAACAAGTCATGTGATTATTCACACAATGGTTCACAGTAGCAGAGGCTTTTGTTTGTTTCTCTCTCTTTCTCTCTCTTCCCAAGCTTGTCTTTTTGGATGCTTGCACAGTGTCTGGCTTATGGCAGGCACTTAAAGAATACTTGGCAAATGAAGGAATGAAAGAATGGGTGAATGAATAAAATGCTTTTGAGGGTTTTTTTCAGCAGTATTTCTAATGGAAGATGAAAACTTAAGACTGTGTTAGGTGGAGGAGTACATTACCGCCCAATGATGTTCTACCATCTAATTCTACTACTATTTCATAAAAATGGAAACATTTAGAACACAATTACTGATATTTCCATTGTAAATTATATGATATTTAATTATGAATATCTCAGATTAGAACCTGTCTCTTCTCAAGGACAAAATTTGTACTAAATTCATTCCCGTATCTCCAGGTGTGACAGAAGGGAATGGCTCACAGTAACTTCTCCCAAAATGAGTGAAATTAATTAGGAGCTAAAGAAAAATTGAGCAAATTGTTGTATGGATACCAGGATATCTGGTAAATTAAATAATAGAAACTGCAAAAGAAAAAGTATAACACATGTAATAATAAATAGCAACATATGATACCCTAAAATCAAAAGAGAGTTATTTAATGATTGTGAATTGTGAACTCAAAGTACTGAGCCCCTAAGTACTATCAAAAATTTCAAATTTCCATGAGGGTGTTTCTGGAAACAGTGGTTCCTGTGCAATGTTTCATTTTGCTTCAATGAAGGACAAGGCTCTCCCCCATCCACACTTTTTTCTTCTTGGACCTACCTAGAAACAGGCTTGATCTAGCCTCTACCTACAAAGCAAAGTGATTAATTTCATTGCTCTGAAGTCAAGATTATGGTTGCCATTCATCTACTTTCGCATCTCCACTGGGCTGGATTTCAGATTTCATATACCATTATGATGGCTAATCTAACTCCAAGGGGAGAAAAAAATTACTAAATATTTTTCTCAACTGAGATTTTAGGAGTATTTCATTTCTGTCATTTTTAAAGTATTGATAGCAAGTACTTACGTCTATTCTCAAGTCAGTGAAGGCTTATAAATTAATTTTTAAAATATTATGTAGAACTATCTAGTACTAACCATCGAAAACTAGGATATATATTTTAAAAGACCGTAGCTAGAAGAGAAGACAGTCTCAGAAAAGGTAGAGTTTGTATTGATCATTTTTAATTCCATACATCCAGAAGGGGGTGAAATAACTTCTTTAGTGTAGAAATTGTGTAGTAAACCTCCACTCTTCACTCAGCAGTTGAAAAAAAAAAAAGGAAAAATAGACAAAGTGACAGTGCCTCTAAGTATATGTCTGTGCTTAGGATTCATTTTTTAACTAATCTCCAAAGGAATAACTAAAGTCTTGGTTGAGGGGGTAGATAAATAAAGATTTTTCTATAAGTTTCTACTCATGGAGAAATATTCAAATTTAGGGAGCTAAATGCAGGCAGAATACATGTTGCTGGTTTTCACTCTTCAGGGAGTACATATTGAAAAATCACTCTGGTGACAAAATATGGTTCAAGACTACAGAGTAGGAATAACCCCCAATGTATAATGCTTTAAGAAGAAGTCAAAAAAGAAAAGAAAATATATTATCGTTGGCTAAGCTAATAGATAATCATTGGATAATCAGTTTCATATTTGATGTAATAAGTTGACATATATTTTGCTCCAACAGTTTATTTTCTTCAGGTCACCACTAAAGCAAATCAACACCACACTGTTGGTTTTGAAAGTATGTAATTCATGTTTTTGATCTTATTCACAATAGATTTAAACCACTTGAGTGAGAGGTATAAAAATTTTAATGTTTTGGTTTATTTAAGGGAAATATTGTAAATAAAATAATTGATAAATACACTTTAGAGGTTGAAGATTTACATGGCAACACAAAACCCTTAAAATTCCTCAGGTAGTTTAAATATTTTCAAATCTATCAAAAAATGAGCTTATTAATTTAAAATTCACCTTTAGAAGTTAAATTATTTGGAAACATTAGAGTGCCTCATTTAAATTTGAAGTTTGCTTTAATAATTATGAAAATATTCCTTAATTCAGAAATCCCAGAATTTACAATGGTTTCAAAGGAAGTTTATTTGACTTAATTTTATTGAGAGTGGAGCTATATTTTTACAAAAGGAAAAACAGTTACATTTTAAAAGCTTACATTAATATTATGTACAAAATTTACTCCAAATTTTCCAATTACTGGGGCAAATATATTGGTTGCCTTTGATCTATTCAGATAATGATATTGAATTTCAACTTTAATTCTTGTATTTATACATATTACATTAACTATGGAGAGAATTCCCAGAATAACTCAAGGTAGAATATTTACTGTATTCAATGTATTGATTATTTCATTTTGTTACATATTATGGCTACCTCAATTATTGCTATAGTTTCTGTTTCCCAAATTTCCAACTGGAAACAAAAGCAATGGTAGTTCTTTACTCCACAATCTCTAAAATAGACATTTGCTCATTATATACCAGATTTCATTTTTAGATTCCAAACTGGTAATATGTGTTTCTTGCAGCAAAGAAGAATCAACATGTCTAGTGAAACATTGCTTTCCAGAAACATGTAATTTATATTTGTTTTAAAAATCAGGGCTCTGTCAAACCATTTCAATATCCTTTCTTACAGTAAATCAATAAAGATTCCTAATCAATAACTTATACATTGAGCATAATAATTCATGTCTATACATTCTACATTCTGATAATTTGAAGGATTCATTTCAATAATAAATGCTGAATTCCCATACTTGGCTTGCTAGTGCAGTAAACTACACTGGTGCCAATTTCAACTCCTTAGAAGCCTCAGCGTTACAAAATTTATAAAAGAGTTGCTTTCATTTAAAAGAATAGATTCTAGCCAATTGTCATATACTTTGTGCCATAATGTGAAGTTCAATGCAATAAATATAATGTATAATGTGGCAGATGATAGAATACTGGCCATAAAATACACCAGATTTACAGAAATATAACTTTACAATAGGGTAATATTTTTTAAAAGCACATGGGACATTTATTCAAGGGGTTTTGTAATTGTTTTAAATGAGGAAGGAGAGGAAAGGAAAAAAGAGAGGGAGATGGAAATAGACACAGATTTACAGAAAGAGAGATGGGGTAGAAGAGAGAGAGAGAGAATATGACCTGCTAAATTTATGGGGATCAGCAGGGCTCTCAAGTGTTTAGAAATGTCACTTAATGTTGAATTTCCTGTTGTGAAGCAATGTTGTATTATATCTTATAGTCTATTGTTTAATTCTGTCCTGAAGCTTGAAATGTCATTTAACTTTAATTTATATCACTGCATCATAAAGAGTATGTGGAATCAAGACTGCTTTCTTGAAAAAAGATTGAAAATTGAAATCACGTGATTTGGTAAAGTGCTTATAATGTTTTTGACAAACTCTCTAAGGAGACGAATCCCTTCACTGAAAGGGATTTTTATATGAAGGCATTTCAACCTCCCACAAGCAGGCATTATTTTGCAGGAATGTTACATTTCACTTCCAAAAATGATGTAAAATGTGATTTTATTTTGCTCCTTCTTATTCAATTTGCAGCTTTCCCTTTCTTTAGTTCCAACTCCAATACGGTTAATGTTTAACCAATGTCTCTTAGTCATAAAGCGTATAGGTCATCACATACATTGCAAGAAAGAAATAGGATAAAAATATAAAGAAACTGATGAAAATAAAGCACTTTCATTCTTAAAAAAAAAAGAGTTACTTCTTTGTGAGAAGTTGCATTGATAATAGAGTTGAGCAAAAGTTGTATTAAAATTTTTTAAACAGGTCAGATTATTTCAACTTATCACTGTTAATATTTGTTTAAGAATAATACATTCCCAGAAATCTAAAAATTTAATGTGATGGGTCTTATTTTTTGACAATATGTGTGTACAGTTAGTTCAAGTGAATAATGACAAAAAGGTGTGGGAAAAGCAAAATGGCCTTATATGCTTTAGGTGCCCTTCTATTCAAGAAAGACAGGACAACTGGATTGTAAAAGGGCTCAAGGGCTCATACCAAAATGTCAAGTGAGGTGAGACTGCTCTACAGTCAGAAAAGAAGAGGGCACAGGTGACCCAGAGCTGATACTGTTATCTTACGAAACAGGCATTGCTTGGTAATTGTTTGAAATGGTCTCTTGTTCTTATGCATGAGAAAAAATCTGTAATTTTGAAGGTTGAACTTATTGGGATAAATGCAGAAAAGTATATGAATGCTTTGTGAATATCATCCAAAGGTTTCAATTAGAAAAAAAAAAAAGGCAGATTTTCTTTTAAATTTAGGACTTGTATTTTTTTCTGTAGATTTCAGATTATTGCAATTATGACAAAACAATATATTTTTGTGAACTCATTGGTCTGTATGAGTGTCAAGAAAAGGAAAATAGATTTGTCTGTGCTAACTTTCAGTTTTTCAAATATGCATCTGTGGTGTCATTCCAAGTACTCTTCTTTTTACTCCTTAAAATATCATAATAGGAACCATATATTGTACTTAGTATAATGCTTAATCAATTTTACCATTGCTCAGTATAAGTCTAAGAAGGATGAGGAAATTTTTCTTGCTACTTGGTTTTTAACTTCAATCTATTCCAGACATGACTCTTAAATATATAATATGGTTAGTAAATTGTCTCTTTTGAAACCCTATTCCAGATAATATGTTGGGTTAATCGAAAGTAGTTTTCAAACATAGAGCTGAAATTTAGAGATCAAATATCTGCATAAAATTACTTATAATTGGCATAAATAATTTTTATGTTTTTCTATTTATAATTTCAGTATTTTACAAGTACGTCTAATGTGACAACAGTATTAGAATGTAATTTGCATAGTAGAAATAAGAATATAATGTGGCTAATGCTTTTAATGCCCAAGGGCTATACTAGAGGTATTTGGGTTTACATCACTGATTTGTATTAATTGCTTACTGTGAAACACTATTACTGATAATAACACTTAACAAGAATATGGTTCACTTTGCTGCTGAATCAGCATCATCAGAGCCAATACTATTGCTGTGCTGCAGCCTAGTGGAATGATTTGGTATAAAAATGACATATTCCAGTAAGACACTTTACCACCTGCTGCAAAGTAGGTTAAGAAACATAGAAAATCAGTCATAAGCACAGAAACCCCCCAGATAGTATATACTTTGCCTTAGTTATTTGTTTATATAAAAACTTAAGTAAAGGTCAAGAAATTCACCTTATTTTTTATCCAAATCATATATTTTGAAATTAATCTTTTCAGTTTCAAATAGTCTATTTTTCACAAGAGAAAAAAAAAAACATACCTCTTCCAGCTTACACTAACTTTGTAAATAATGTGTCAGAAATATCACTCTAAATTAAAATGAATTTTTATCCTCTTTTTTCCTTTTTAAAGAAAAGCACAGTGTGGGTAAAAATCTAACAATGAAATATTCAATTGATTACCTGCATAGTACTGTTCTAATTAAGAAGCAGTTTCTATAAACATCAAGGAACATCACCTAGAGCATTAATCAGGTACCAAACCATTTAACCACTGACTTCACACATATGCATATGTAGGTGGATGCTCATACAGTTTACCTTCTTTTTTCCCATTTCCCAGAGATTTTGGTTTTGTTTGTCGGTTTTTTTCCCCCAAACCTTTAAGTGTATGGAATTCTATTCTTTGATTGGAGTCAGGGAAGGCATATGCATTCACCAGGGAAGTCAATTTGTTCGCAGCAAGTATTTGAAACCCAAGAAGTATTTGATTTAATGAAAGCAGACATTGACTCATACTTTAATAACACAGCCAAAAAAAAAAAAAAGTGAAAGAAGCATTTCTTTATATTTTTATCATCAGAATGGGTTTGTATCTGACGTGTCCCTAAGGCACAGATCCACGCTGTTTATACTTGTGCACTCTCCAGTCTCTTCACCACATCCCTCCCCAGATAAACCATTCCTTCCTTATGCATTGCACATTGAATACATATGTGCCACATTTAGTACACTGGGGGGAGCGGGGGGCCAGATTATCTATGCAGCTTAGCATTTACCTATGTTTCTAGGACATAATCTCTTCCTTTCTTCTTGATCACTTTAACTAAAAATGAACATACGGCTCTGTCAATGACATAATGTTTTCATGAAAGTTCTACTAATTAAAAATCCTCACCATACCAGACCTAAAAAATGAGCACACTCTTGCCAAGTGTTATTCACCACAGAGAAGCTCTTGTAGCTACATTTTAAAGGAAGATAGAGAGGGGGATGGTGTGGAGGGAGAAAGTCTACTAACATATGCATTGAAGTATAACAGTTGTCAACATCAGAAGGACAGATTATTTTTAATATAGATCCTTCAAGAAAAAAAAAAAGAGGAGAAAAAATAATGTATCTCCAAAGAGCTGAGAAGTAATGGATGTGCAGTATTGGATAATAGAAGCTTTTACTGGAATGAAGGACCACAATTTTTTTCAGATCTCTTTTTTCCAAAGCAAAAGATGATAGGTTATTTTTAAAACAATATTTGTCTTTGTACCTGTAGACTCCCGTTTTTTAATAATAAGGAGACAGTAGGTTTTTATTTTAGTGGCATAAAAACAATTTCAGACTACTGCTTTTCCCCATACTTACAGTGTTATCAATAGTGACTTGTTGGGGACATGCATTTATACTTGCAATATGCTGCATTAATTTAACACCACATAAAATATGGATTTTATTGCAGCAGAAACAATAAATGCTGCAACTGCTGACTACATGCATTTACTCTCCCTCTCTTTACCTCTCCCCCCCCACTTCAGACTCAGATATAAAATTGAAAATAAGAATTCTGCCTATTCTATTTCTGATGAATGTCAATCTATTGTATTTATGTAGATGCTTAGTGACCATTGGCAGTTTCAAGGAATCTGTCTTCTGCCTGTCATTTCTCTTTATATTGAACGTACAATGAACTATGACTATGAATAAGTGCAGAGTGAATCCATTCATATGGAATGCAAAGTAATGTTAGATGATGTTAAGAGTTCACAGCAACAATGTTATCTCTTGAACTGATTTTTAAAATAAGGATGAACAAGCCTGGGCATGACAAATTCACTTCATAACATATTTTTTAGCATTTGTTCCAAGTGAATGAATTCACAAACTCTAATATCATGACCCACTGTTGAGCATAATATATAATGTATCCAGCTTTACATTGCCTATATAGATATTCGAAGCAGTTGTTTCTAGAATTAAATATATAGAGTTGTATGCTTATTTATTTAGGTACTAAAGATAATTATTTTGAAATAATTGCTAAACACAACTTAAAAACAAACATTTCTCTCCTCCCTCTCCCCCCCACCCCTCAAGTGGAAGAATAGAAAAATCCCTTAAGGGAGTTAAAAGAAAAGAGGTGAATGAAGTCTTCCTACCTTTTTTATCAGCTTCTGGATAGTGGAAGTTGGTTCCAGTCAAAATAACCCAGGAGAAATTGTCACTATGTCCCTTTTTTGTTTGTTTTCGGCTGTTATTTTCTATCACTGATTCTACTTCAATCTAACTCAAGCTCTTTCTCAGCATCACTTTTAACTCTGGACAGCAGGGAACCGAAGAAAACGGGGGCGAGCTCTCTCTCTGATTGGCTTTCATTCAGTGCTTCTGATTAAGGGGAAAGGAAAAAAAAAAAAAAAGGAAAGGGGGGGAAAAAAGCTCTTCCTCACACGGAGAGAAAGGTTCTGCTGATAGAGCTGCAGCACTCGCCATGGGAAGGTTAGAGACTGGGGAAGCGCTGGCTTCTGCGAGCACACAGCGATTTGCAAGTGAATGCGAGGGGAGGGCGCATCCGAGAGGAGGGCTTTGCTTGAAAGGCGTCCCCTCCCCCGCAGGGCAGAAAGACTCTCTGTTTCAAGGCTAAGGTAATCAGCCCAATCTAATCCGCCTGTGTCCGTAATACAATCTCAGGAACAGGACTGCTTCTTGCAATTTTTTCTTAAAAAGATAGTTCTTCTGGCATATATATTCCTGCACCATCCTTACACCAGACTACCGAAATCCACGTATTATCCGAGCGCCAAGTCAAATTGCAACCAGATCTGATGTGTTACCAGAGTCATGTTTCGTTGGGGTTTTAAATGTTTATTTATTTGTTGCTTTCAGGGAACTTTCTCGGCTTGATTTTCCCAATCCCTTTTCTTGTTGCTTGTTGTCAGAGGAGTGCATAGCTCGCTCATCATTTTGGAATGTCCGCGAGCCAGTCTTCTCTGCCTCATCTTTGCATTTTAATACTTTATAGATAAAATATTTTATTAAAAATTCAAATATATAATTGGTGTTATTAAAATATTTGGGCTTTGAACTTGACACAGTCTCCTTTTTTTTCTTATTAACTTTTTTTTTCTCATAAATATGAGTTTCATACCCAAATGAGTGTCTGGGCAGATATAAATACATTTGGATTGTTCTATCTACTTACGCATTTAACTGTCTCACTATTTATCTAGCTCCACATCAAATTGCAATCAACCAAACCTTACCAAACGATGTCAGTATAGCGCCACAAAGTAATTAACATCTTTGCATTTTTCCGGCTACAGGTAGATTCCTTTTAAAGTGCCCTCCATAAATAAATTATATACATATATATGCACATAGATACATATATGTCAATTATAGTTTTAAAGCTAGAGGAGAAATTATGAAGATCATTTTGGCCAGTTATTATCATTTTTTATCAGATGATAATGCTCAGAATGTTAAATGGTCACAGGACTAATTGGAGGCGGTGTCAAAGCTGTAATACTGCACTCCTACTTCCGGTTTAGTATTGTTTCTGGTATGCCATACTGCCTCCTCTGTACCTATTTCATCATTCAGACAGTCAGCAGGCCCCTTATATAATCAGCATAATGAAAAAGGAAGGAAACTCAATCTGGGGGGAAAAAAGAAGTGAGAGGGAGATTCTAAATTAGATTCCAAAAAGGTTTTAATGTATCACAGTGTTATTATTATGATGAATTTTACCAATTAGTTCTATATTTGAAAACACCAAACATTTCCACTGAACTAAACAGTTAAATGATATTTAGAGCAGAAATGGACTTTTAAAACTCTTAATTTTACAGATGATACCATTAAGACCAGGAAAATTCTATGGCCCCTGTAAAGTGTGATAATAATAGAGCTAGAATTCTGAATTATCACTGTTTCATTTGCTCATAGTTTTTTTATGTTTTGTATGTTTTTCTCAACAGGGTGCCTTAATTTCAGGGTCAAGTGAAAATAGATATTTCATTTTTTACCTGTGATATGTATATTTGTGTGTATTTGTGTTAGCCTGGTATATGTGTGTATTCAAAATAATACTGTTATTAACATGCTAAAATTAGCTATCAAAAGAAATTTATAATATTTAATTAAATGTAGCAGGTTAGGTGCACACACACACATTGTTATGTTATTGGATTAACTGTTTCCCTATGTTTGTTTAGTGCT
Source organism: Colobus angolensis palliatus (assembly GCF_000951035.1). Classification (NCBI taxonomy): domain Eukaryota; kingdom Metazoa; phylum Chordata; class Mammalia; order Primates; family Cercopithecidae; genus Colobus; species Colobus angolensis. The sequence goes on along the minus strand of NW_012113919.1, from coordinate 6,416,004 downwards.
AATTTCAAAATATATGACTACATAATGTGAGGAATTTGGGGGTTACATTTAAATGAGTTGAGAAAATAACCAAAGGCTAAGATCTGAGGTAAATTGCTGTTTTATTAATTAGAATACATGTTGCAATGATGTATTCCCAAAATAACATTTTCTGAATTATATAGAAGTTTAGGATTCTCTTACATAAGTTTTTGAGTTGGTTTGTTTATTCTGCCCTGTCTAATCATCGGAAACTCAGGTTCCTTCTGTCTTGATGCTTAATGTTTCTAAGGAATTGAACTCATTTATATGATCTGAGAGAGATCACCCCACATCTATCTTCTAGAAAAAGGAATAAAAGGAACAAGAGAAAGTTGCTCCCGTCCCTTGAAAAATGTGACCCTGAAGATGTACATGTCACTTCCATGATCTCATTGGGTGGAATTTAGACACTTGGTCACACATTGTTGCTAGGGAGGCTGGGGATGTGGTATTTACTCTCACTTGCCCAGCTAAACTCACTAGTGCTATTAGGGAGGTGACAGAATTGGGTACAAACAGTGACAGAATTGGGTACAAACAGCAGGATTGTCTATTAGATCCATGTATGATAGAGTAGCATATTTTGTACAATGTACTTTTTGGGAGAAAAGCAAATTTTCATTCTAGTTTAAAATTAAAATTGTGTCAGAATGCTAGTAAAAGATATTTATACAAAATAATGTTAATAATATTTTAGCATTTTGAAGCATGAAACAATTGTCAGTTATTGCATTTTTTTCTGGTTTTGATCAGGTAATATAATTAATAAATAATAGGCAAAGCATCCATGATTTCAAAGTTCAGGGGAGCTAGTTACAGATATGAGAGAACGAAGAGGAAAACATTTGAACAATAAATGAATTAAACTCATTCACATTTTTCTTAATGTTCATCTCATAAAAGAAAGACTGTATCTGAGATCATTTGCCATCCTATCTAATATATGCCCTAGTAATTAAAATTAAAATAAAGAATAAACAGAACATTGACTAACATGTAAAACTTCTGACAATGGGTTTTGTTTTATTAAACAGTATTATTTTTCATTTTCTTTATTTCACAATATAAATGAGTTAACTTGGGATTCTGCAAACTTTTCTATTTCTTTATAATGTTCCCTCCAAATCTTATGTGAAATAGTCTTGTGAATTAGATAGGGTTTTCCTGTAGTTACCAATATCATGAAACTGGTAGCACATGGGAAGTGAAATGAATAAACGAAATGTAAAAGGGACAGTAAACTCTCAATGAAATGAATGGGTCAATATCTTGCAAAAGTGTCCTTCAATGTGAGGAGAGGCCATATATCAACTACAAGAAAATAAAAGCTGATTAAAACTTTTGCAAATATATTTCTATATACAACTTTTAAAACTAAATAGGAAAATGCACAGAAAATACCTTAATACAATCATAAAGCACTAAGAAAATTTGAAAGCATTATACTATTAATACAATAATGGGACTCTGTGAAGGCTGATCTCTTCATTCCAAATGTGAAAGATCCCATTTGAGTGAAATCAATTAAATGAAACAACCTTCCATTTTGTATGCAACTATTTCATGCCTAGAAGTTGTCATGCTGTTGCTAAACAATAAGCTTAACTGCATAAAGTGTCACTTGCTGAAGAGCGACATGCTTCTTTTAAAACAGTAGCTTCTTAGCCACCCTTTCCTCGGTTTCTTTGAGTGTTATGAAAGATAATATCAATTTCTATTTTCTGTTAGGAAGTTACTGAAACCTAGTTCTCTCTCTACGTCTGTGAAACAAAAGTAGAGAGTGTCCACATTGCTTCACTCCTCATAAATATGTTGGCAGAATAATAATTTGTCATAGTTTGTTTGACAACATTTTTGCTAAACTCCTTCTAGTCTGCCTTACAGGACTGTACAGGCTTGGAAAATTAAAAATCACATTTTCCTTACAGCTAGTGTTTGGGGTAGGAGTGGAGGGTGATTCATATTCAGTTTTTCAGATGCCCTCATCATCTTTAATTAGAAACAGAGTTAAATAAGCAGAAAGGCAAGATGCAAGGTATTTATTTCACTACCATAGTAGCTGAGGAAGCATAGTTTTGCAGTTACCGTTTTCTGGGGCAGTACTGGGAGTTGTTTTGTTTTGTTTTGTTTTGAGACAGAATCAAGCTGGAGTGCAGTGGCATGATCTCAGTTCACTGCAACCTCTGCCTTCCTGAGAAGTGATTCTCCTGCCTCAGCCTCCCAAGTAGCTAGGACTACAGGTGCGCACCACCACGCCTAGCTAATTCTTGTATTTTTAATAGAGACAGGGTTTCACTGTATTGGCCAGACTGGTCTCAAACTCCTGACCTTGTGATACACCTGCGTTGGCCTCCCAAAGGGCTGGAATTACAGGCATGAGCCACCGCGCCAGGCTGGGAGCTTTTTGAACCAGGACAATGAATGTGTGATCCTGGGAGCTAGAAGTACTTTGATCTTCACCTAGTGCCTCTCTTTCTACTTAGGCTGTTAACCACACATCATTCCAAATTAAATTGTTATTATCTGTCTAAAGTAGTGAGAGTGGTTTCTGTTATCTGCAACTGAACTGTTACTGATATTTTTCTACTTAATCATATCTCAACATTTCTTAAGTCCTATAACTTGCAGATGGAAAAAGGGAGAATGAATCCTGGGGAAAATAATGAAGTGTCAAATAGCGATGTTTTAAAAAATGCAATTATTCTGACAAACGATCAATAATTAATTAAAGAACATATGATCTTAAATTTATTTTTATTCTCATGTCCTCTTCTCTTTATAAGTTACTATGCTCTCTGTGCTTTACGTATAAAGGCTACTGTTTGCTTTCTTGACTTTTTTGGGAATGCAGAGAACAATATCTCAAAGTACGGCGCTTTGGTATATGAGCATGTTTCAATTAAAAGAAATTGAAAGGCCTTAGAAACTGCCTCAGAACCGAGGACTTCTTCACCTTCTCTTGTGTCTCCCCGTCAAGGGTTCACTCTGACTTCCCTTATCTAACTGCAGGGAGTCGAAGACCCCAAAGGCCCAGTGGGACGTGACCAACTCAACATTCCACTGGAGGCTATAAGATCAAACAGCAAACTGTTTATCGTGATTGGAGGCTGTGAGCAAACTCATGACTGCTCCTGCCCACAGCAGGTTTGCTGGAGGCAATCACTCCCTGGCACCGAGGTTATCTACTGCGACATCTAGACAATACAGTCTTTCTTTATTTTGAGACGGAGTCTCGCTCTGTCGCCCGGGCTGGAGTGCAGTGGCCAGATCTCAGCTCACTGCAAGCTCCGCCTCCCAGATTCACGCCATTCTCTTCCCTCAGCCTCCCGAGTAGCTGGGACTACAGGCGCCCGCCACCTCGCCCGGCTAGTTTTTTGTATTTTTTAGTAGAGACGGGGTTTCACCGTGTTAGCCAGGATGGTCTCGATCTCCTGACCTCGTGATCCATCGGTCTCGGCCTCCCAAAGTGCTGGGATTCCAGGCTTGAGCCACTGCGCCCGGCCTTTCAAGCCTACTCTGGACCGAGCAGCTGACCTCTGCTTCTACCCAGCTTCTCACTACTCTTTTGCCTAATAAAGTTGATTCTTCTGTTTTCTCCACTTGGAGTTTAGTTCGTACTGTACTTCTGCCGTTATATCCTTATTATTCTGCTGGAGAGCAGGTTGAGTCTAAAAATCTGAAAGAATCGGCCGGGTGTGGTGGCTCATGCCTGTAATCCCAGCACTTTGGGAGGCCGAGGTGGGTGGATCACAAGGTCAAGAGATTGAGACCATCCTGGCTAACATGGTGAAAACCCGTCTCTATTAAAAATACGCAAATTAGCTGGGTGTCGTAGTGTACACCTGTAGTCCCAGCTTCTCGGGAGGCTGAGGCAGGAGAATCCCTTGAACCCGAGAGGCGGAAGTTGCAGTGAGCCAAGATCACGCCACTTCACTCCAACCTGGTGACAGAGCGAGACTCCGTCTCAAAGAAAAAAAAAAAGAAAAATCTGAAAGAATCTGTTGTCCCACCCACGGCTCCAATTGAAAATAAAAAACTGGAGAGGAAGGATAAAAATTGGCCTATACCACCTTCTCCCATTGTAGAAACATCTGTACCACCTCCTTTGGTAGCAGAAATAGAATAATTTATATTTCTATAAATATAAATTTATAATATAAATTTTTAAATAAATATAAATTAAATTATAAATTTATAAATTGTATTTATTCTAAATAAATATAATAGAGTAACCCCAATACAAATAATTTTATGCTCTGCTGTCATAGCTGGAGAGCCCTAAGGACCTCGCGCTTTTCCTATTTCCGTAAGGCCTGATGCAAACAATCCACAGCAGGTTATTCATGAACACACTCTGCTAGACTTCAAGTTGTTGAAGGAATTAAAAGCGAGTGTGGTAAATAATGGCGAACAGAGCCCTTTCACCTTAGGATTGCTAGAATCTGTGTTTGGTCCTATGCATCTTTTACTCTTTGATGTGAGACACCTGGCATGAACTTGCTTGTCCGCTAGTGCATATCTGACATGGAATTTAAAATGGCAAGAAATGTGTGCAGACCAGGCTAAACAGAACCGTGTTGCTGGACATGCAGACATTACAGAGGATATGCTGTTAGGTAATGGCCCTTATTCAGACCTGGAGCATCCAATAGCCCTCTCAGACACTGCTTATCAGCAGTTTTCACAGGTCGCTAAACGCACCTGGGCCACAATTCCTGAAGAGGGAGTCCCGGTACAATCCTTTTTACATATCATACAAGGGTCATGGGAACCCTATATGCAATTTCTTGCAAGATTACAAGAGGCAGTGAAGCATCAGATTCCTCATACCGTGGCCGCAGAAATGCTAACCTTAACTCTAGCTTTTAAGAATGCAAATGTGGATTGTAAACATGCAATGGCACTGGTGAGGTGTACAAAAAACTTGGGAAATTTTCTCAGAGCTTGTCAAATGTAGGAACTAAGTTTCATTGCCTTGCAATGTTAGCACAAGCAATGGCTAATTTAGCAGCTGACAATTCTAAAAGGAGCCAAGGGTCAAACCCTAAAATGAGAAAATGTCATAATTGTGGAAAAATTGGACATTTTAAAAAAGAATGTGGCCAGATCTCAGGACAGAAAGGACTTTACAATGCCGTACCCCACCCAGCAGAAAAAAACACCATGACTTTTTCCTCGCTGTAACAATGGAAATCACCAGGCTAATCAGTGCCACTCAAAATTTCATCAAAATGGCACCCCCCTGCCAGCAAACAAGATGGAGGCCTGGACCTGGGCCCCACAGAGAATGAGGGCATTCCCAGTCCAGACCTCAACCCTGTTTCAGGGATGGCTTCCCAGAGGCACATTGATTCCATCACCCCAGGAACACCAGGTAGTGCCGGATTAGATTTACCCTCCAGAGAAAGAATTGCGTTAGTTGGTGGAGACAAACCTATCAAACCACTGGCATTTGGAGACCTTTACCAAAAGGATATATGGGACTAATTTTAGACAAAAGCCGCCTTAACTTGCAAGGCATTACTGTAGTCCCAGGAGTGATTGACTCCAATTATGAAGGAGAAATTCAAGTTTTAATGTCACAAAATCTTTGAGTTTTTGAACCGGGAGAACATATTGTTCAATTATTGTTTATTCCCTGCAAATTACACCCTTCTCCACGAAAAGAGAAACGAGAAAATAAAGAGTTTGAGAGCACAACTACATGGGAAATCTATCTATCCCAACCCATAGCCTCTAATAGACCCACCTGTGTATTCCAAATTAAAGGAAAGAAATGTTATGGACTTATGGATACAGGAGCTGATGTATCAGTAATATCTAAGGACAATCAGTCCCCATCCTGTCCCTTGCAATTAACTTCTGCATCTCTAGTGGGAGTAGGAACAGCTGAAAGTGTTCAACAGAGCACTGAGATTTTACCTTGCCTTGGTACGGATGGACAGTCACGTACTTTTCAACCTTATGTTGCAAGTATAGCCATCAACTTATGGGGTTGAGACTTACTTACAGCATGGGATAGAAGACTTATAAATGAAAACTTTGATAACCCAGGATTTAAAATGTTGAAGAACATGGGATATCAGAGTGGAAAAGGTTTTGGGAAGTTTCTACAATGAAATCCTAACCTGATATCAGTACTGAAAAAAAACAGATGGAAAAGGGCTAGGATGTCAGGATTTCTGGCGGGGGTCATTGATACTTCTCCTCCACCCATGGCCTTACCATTAGAATGGCATAGTGACAAACCTATGTGGGAGGATCAATGACCCCTAACACAGGAGAAGCTAGATCGACTTCATCTCTTGGTAAAAGAGCAATTGAATGCAGGATATATCGAAAAGTCAGTTAGCCCCTGGAATTCTCCAGTGTTATTCCAAAAAGTTCCGAAGAAAGCAATAATGACCTCTGGTGCTTCAGTTCAAGGCTCAGAGCTAATTGCAGTCATTCAGGTTTTATGGCTCACAGCTTCAGATCCTATCAACATTATCTGTGATTCAGCTTATGTTGTAAATGTAGCCAGTCACATAGAAACTGCTACAGTTAAAAGTACACTAGACCCAGAACTGCTTAATGTATTTCACTTATTCTCATATGCTGCATGCCAAACAGGTGAGACAGCTGGTCATGTACTTGTCTGTCATCATTTGCTCATATGGGGATACCTAAACAATTAAAAACTGGCAATGGACCCACTTCTATTAGTCATGCTTTTCAAAATTTCTTACAGCTTTGGGCTATAACCCATAAAACAGGAATTCCTTATAATCCTAGACAACAAGGCATTATAGAGCAGACACATCAAACATTACAACACGTATTGAAAAGACAAAAAGGGGGTATAGGAGGCCAACTGCCACCTCAATCAAAACTACATTTAGCCTTATTTACTTTAAATTTTCTGATTCCTGCTACGGATGGTAAAACTCCAGCAGAAAGACATTGATTGGCAAGTGTTAGAGGAAAAGAGGAAAGTTTATCCAAAAGTGTTATGGAAATCCCCGGAAGAAAAACAATAGAAATGTCCAGTGGTTTTACTGACGTGGGGACAAGAGTATGTTTGTGTGTTTACAGGAGACAGACAAGCCATGTGGGTGTCCTCAAGATGCGTGCAACCATGGAATGGGAGACTGGAGGAACCCAGGGTGGCCAACCATGGGCCCGGTCCCTCTGGTATGAGCCATGAGTCAGCTGAGCCTGAGTGTAAAGACAGAGGGAAGACTGACCAGAGTCACAACACAGTTCTACTGTTACATTTGTAAAGAATATCACCACTCAATTTACAGTTTGTGTTTTTAATCCTTATGTCTTTTTGGCAGCTAAGAAGGACCAGCTCCAGGTAAACAATACCCAATTGACTTGCAAATCTTGCCAGTTACATCACTGCATTAATCATATTACATTGCAAACTCATAATATCTCTACTTTGGTGATTTTTAGGTCGCATTCCTGGACTATGGATTCCTGCTAATTTGTCCAGAGCCTTGGGCTGCCAGACCTGCTGTGCATTTTGTGAAACTTCTAACTCAGTTTACTCATCATGTCTATAGAGCCTTAGGCATGATAATTTTTGCTCTTGTTTCCTTGGTCACACTAGTAACTTCTGTTGTGATATCTTCTTTAGCTTTGCATAGTTCTGTTCAAGCAGCTCAGTACTTGGAGCACTGGATACCTACAGCTAACCAAGCATGGCTACTTCACAATAAAATTAACACTGAGTTACAAACTGAAGTGTCAATGTTTAAATCCATGGTTCTATGGTCAGGGGAACAAGTACAAAGCTTGCAATTGCAGCAGCAATTGCATTGTCATTTTAATGACATCCATATTTGTGTAACTAACTTAGAATATAACCAAAGTGAGTATCCATGGGACATTGTGAAAGCCAATTTTCAGGCAGCTTTCACATTCAACATCACCTTTGATATTGGTGAATTAGAAAACAAAATTCTTGATTTAAATAGGCAAACTCAAGACTTCAGCCTTCTTTAGAAGACTGAACTGAATTCCAGCAAGGCCTGGAGAGTCTCAGCCTTTAGACCTATTTAAGGCACCACATTAACATCTTACATGTAGTTGGAATAATGTTGTGCTGTCTCTGTCTTCTGCTTATAGTCTGTAAAATCAGATGGACTGCCAGTCAGAGAATGAGAGCTGCCCAACCTGGCCTTACATTCTTTCAATTAATTCATAAACAGAAAAGGGGATATGCAGCAAGCTGAAGGCCTGTGGGATGTGACCAACTCAGCATTCCACTAGAGGCTATGTGATCAAACAGCAAACTGTTTATCGTGAATGCAAGATGTGAGCAAACTCACGACTGCTCCTGCCAGCAGAATGTTTGCTGGGGGCAATCACTCCTTGGCGCTGAGGTTATTTACTGCGCCATCTACAGAATACAGTCTTGCAGGCCTGCTCTGGACCAAGCAGCTGGCGCCTTCTCCCACACCTCTTCTCACTATCTTCTTTTCATTTCATTTCTTTTCTTTTTTTATTATATTTTAAGTTCTAGGGTACACGTGAACAACGTGCAGTTTTGTTACATATGTATACATGTGCTGTGTTGGTTTGCTGCACCCATTAACTCATCATTTACGTTAGGTATTTCTCCTAATGCTATCCGTCCCCGACATCCTCACTCCAAAACAGGCCCCAGTGTGTGATGTTCTGTGCCCTGTGTCCAAGTGCTCGTATTGTATAATTCCCACCTATAAGTGAGAACATGTGGTGTTTAGTTTTCTGTCCTTGCAATAGTTTGCTCAGAATGATGGTTTTCAGCTTCATCCATGTCCCTACAAAGGACACGAACTCATCCTTTTTTTATGGCTGCATAGTATTCCATGGTGTATATGTGCCACATTTCCTTAATCCAGTCTATCATTGATGGGCATTTGGGTTGGTTCCAAGTCTTTGCTATTGTCAATAGTGCTGCAATAAACACACATGTGCATGTGTCTTTATAGTAGCATGATTTATAATCCTTTGGGTATATACCCAGTAATGGGATCACTGGGTCAAATGGTATTTCTAGTTCTAGATCCTTGAGGAATTGCCACACTGTCTTCCACAATGGTTGAAGTAATTTACACTCCCACCAATAGTGTAAAAACATTCCTATTTCTCCACATCCTCTCCAGCACCTGTTGTTTCCTGACTTTTTAATAATCGCCATTCTAACTGGCGTGAGATGGTATCTCATTGTGGT
>NW_012113919.1:6403041-6406728 GCF_000951035.1 Colobus angolensis palliatus | reverse complement strand
CTATTTCTCCACATCCTCTCCAGCACCTGTTGTTTCCTGACTTTTTAATAATCGCCATTCTAACTGGCGTGAGATGGTATCTCATTGTGGTGTTGATTTGCATTTCTCTGATGACCAGTGATGATGAGCATTTTTTCATCTGTCTGTTGGCTGTGTAAATGTCTTCTTTTGAGAACTGTCTGTTCACATACTTTGCCCACTTTTTGATGGGTTTGTTTTATTTTTTCTTGTAAATTTAAGTTCTTTGTAGATTCTGGATATTAGCCCTTTGTCAGATGGGTGGATTGCAAAAATTTTCTCCTATTCTCTAGGTTGCCTGTTCACTCTGATGGTATTTTCTTTTTCTGTGTAGAAGCTTTTTAGTTTAATTCGATCCAATTTGTCTATTTTGGCTTTTGTTGCCATTGCTTTTGGTGTTTTAGTTATAAAGTCCTTGTCAATGCCTATGTCGTGAATGGTATTGCCTAGGTTTTCTTCTAAGGTTTTTATGGTTTTAGGTCTAACATTTAAGTCTTTAGTCCATCTTGAATTAATTTTTGTATAAGATGTACAGAAGGGACCCAGTTTCAGCTTTCTACATATGGCTAGTCAGTTTTCCCAGCACCATTTGTTAAATAGGGAATCCTTTCCCCGTTTCTTGTTTTTGTCAGGTTCATCAAAGATCAGATGGTTGTAGATGTGTGGTGATATTTCTGAGGCCTCTGTTCTGTTCCGTTGATCTATATCTCTGTTTTGGTACCAGTACCATGCTGTTTTGGTTACTATAGCCTTGTAGTATAGTTTGAAGTCAGGTAGCGTGATGCCTCCAGCTTTGTTCTTTTTGTTTACGATTGTCTTGGCAATGTGGGCTCTTTTTTCATCCCGTATGAACTTTAAAGTAGTTTTTTTCCAATTCTGTGAAGAAAATCATTGGTAGCTTGATGGGGATGGCATTGAATCTATACATTACCTTGGGCAGTATGATCATTTCACGATATTGATTCTTCCTATCTATGAGCATCGACTGTTCTTCCATTTGTTTGTGTCCTCTTTTATTTCATTGAGCAGTAGTTTGTAGTTCTCCTTGAAGAGGTCCTTCACATCCCTTGTAAACTGGATTCCTAGGTATTTTATTCTCTTTGTAGTAATTGTGAATGGGAGTTCACTTATGATTTGGCTCTCCGTTTGTCTGTTATTGGTGTATAGGAATGCCTGTGGCTGGGCATCGTGGCTCACACTTGTAATCCCTGCACTTTGGGAGGCCGAGGAGAGTGGATCATGAGGTCAGGAGATTGAGACTATCCTGGCTAACATGGTGAAACTCCGTCTCTACTAAAAGCACAAAAAAAAGTAGCTGGGTGTAGTGTTGGGCACCTGTAGTCCCAGCTACTCCAGAGGCTGAGGCAGGAGAATGGCATGAACCTGGAAGGCAGAGCTTGTAGTGAGCCAAGATCTTGCCACTGCACTCCAGCCTGGGCGACCAGAGCGAGACTCCACTTCAAAAAAAAAAAAAAAAAAAAGAAGAATGCTGGTGATTTTTGCACATGGATTCTGTATCCTGAGACTTTGCTGAAGTTACTTATCAGCTTAAGGAGATATTGGGCTGAGACAATGGGGTTTTCTGAATACACAATCATGTCAGCTGCAAACAGGGACAATTTGACTTCCTCTTTTCCTGATTGAATACCCTTTATTTCTTTCTCTTTCATGATGGCCCTGGCCAGAACTTACAACACTATGTTGAATAGTGTGAGAGGGGGCATCCCTGTCTTTGTCAGTTTCAAAGGGAATGCTTCCAGTTTTCCCATTCAGTATGATACTAGCTGTGGGTTTGTCATAAATATCTCTCATTATTTTGAGATATGTTCCATCAGTATCTAGTTTATTGAGAGTTTTTAACATGAAGGGGCTCTTGATTTTTGTTAAAGGCCTTTTCTGTATCTATTGGGATACTCATGTGTTTTTTGTCATTGTTTCTGTTTATGTGATGGATTACATTTATTGATTTGTGTATGTTGAACCAGCCTTGCTTCCCAGGGATGGAGCCAACTTGATTGTGGTGGATAAGCTTTTTGATGCACTGCTGGATTCAGCTTGCCAGTATTTTATTGAGGATTTTCACATTGATGTTCTTCAGGGATATTGATCTAAAATTCTCTTTTTTGTTGTTGTGTCTCCGCCAGGTTTTGGTATCAGGATGATGCTGGCCTCTTAAAATGAGTTATGGAGGATTCCCTCTTTTTCTAATGTTTGGAATAGCTTCTGAAGGAATGGTACCAGCTACTGTTTATACCTCTGGCAGAATTCGGCTGTGAATCCATCTGGTCCTGGACTTTTTTTGTTTGGTAAGCTATTAATTATTGCCTCAATTTCAGAGCCTGTTATTGGTCTATTCAACGATTCAACTTTTTCCTGGTTTAATCTTGGAAGGGTGTATGTGTCCAGGAATTTATCCATTTCTTCTAGATTTTCTAATTTATTTGCCTAGAGGTGTTTATAGTATTCTCAGATGATAGTTTTTATGTCTGTGGGATCTGTGGTGATATCCCCTTTATCATTTTTTATTGCATCTATATGATTCTTCTCTCTTTTCTTCTTTATTAGTCTTGCTAGCGGTCTATCAATTTTGTTAATCTTTTCAAAAAACCAGCTCCTGGATTCATTGATTTTTTGAAGGTTTTTTGTGTCTCTATCTCCTTCAGTTCTGCTCTGATCTTAGTTATGTCTTGCCTTCGGCTAGCTTTTGAATGTGTTTGCTCTTGCTTCTCTAGTTCTTTTTAATTGTGATGTTATCATGTAGGTTTTAGAACTTTCCTGCTTTCTCTTGTGGCCATTTATTGCTGTAAATTTCCCTCTACTCACTGCTTTAAATGTGTCCCAGAGATTCTGGTATGTTGTATCTTTGTTCTCATTGGTTTCAAAGAACATCTTCATTTCTGCCTTCATTCGTTATTTACTTGGTAGTCATTTAGGAGCATGTTGTTTAGTTTCCATGTAGTTGTGTGGTTTTGAATGGGTTTCTTAATGAGTTCTAGTTTGATTGCACTGTGGTCTGAGAGACAGTTTGTTGTGACTTCTTTTACATTTGATTTGCTGAAGAGTGCTTTACTTCCAACTATGTGGTCAATTTTGGAATAAGTGTGATGTGGTGCTGAGAAGAATGTATATTCTGTTGATTTGGGGTGGAGAGTTCTGTAGTTGTCTGTTAGGTCTGCTTGGTGCAGAGCTGAATTCAAGTCCTGGATATCCTTGTTAACCTTCTGTCTCGTTGATCTGTCTAATATTAAAAGTGGGGTGTTAAATTCTCCCATTGTTATTGTGTGGGATTCTAAGTCTCTTTTTAGGTCTCTAAGGACTTGTTTTATGAATCTGGGTGCTCCTGTATTGGGTGCATATATATTTATGACAGTTAGCTCTTATTGTTGAATTGATCCCTTTACCATTATATAATAGCCTTCTTTGTCTCTTTTGATATCTGTTGGTTTAAAGTCTGTTTTATCAGAGACTAGGATTGCAACCCTTCCTTTTTTTTTTTTTTTTTTTTTTTTTTTGTCTCTTTTGATCTTTGATGGTTTAAAGTCTGTTTTATCAGAGACTAGGATTGCAACCCTTCCTTTTTTTTTTTGTTTTCCATTTGCTTGGTAGATCTTCCTCCATCCCTTTATTTTGAGCCTATGTGTGTCTCTGCATGTGAGATGGGTCTCCTGA
>NW_012113919.1:6387889-6402939 GCF_000951035.1 Colobus angolensis palliatus | reverse complement strand
TGAATTGATCCTTTTATTGTTATGTAATGGCCTTCTTTGTCTCTTTGATCTTTGTTGGTTTAAAGTCTGTTTTATCAGAGACTAGGATTGCAACCCCTGCCTTTTTTTGTTTTCCATTTGCTTGGTGGATCTTCCTCCATTCCTTTATTTTGAGCCTAAGTGTGTTTTTACATGTGAGATGGGTCTCCTGAATACATCACACTGATGGGTCTTGACTCTTTATCCATTTTGCTAGTCTGTGTCTTTTAATTGGTTCCTTTAGCCCATTTATATTTAAGGTTAATATTGTTATATGTGATTTTGATGCTGTCATTATGATGTTAGCTGGTTATATTGCTCATTAGTTGATGCAGTTTCTTCCTAGCATTGATGGTGTTTACAATTTGGCATGTTTTTGCAGTGGTTGGTACAGTTTGTTCCTTTCCAGGTTTAGTGCTTCCTTCAGGAGCTCTTGTAAGAAAGGCCTGATGGTGACAAAATCTCTCAGCATTTGCTTGTCTGTAAAAGATTTTATTTCTCCTTCACTTATGAAACTTAGTTTGGCTGGATATGAAATTCTGGGCTGAAAATTCTTTTCTTTAAGAAGGTTGAATATTGGCCCCCACTCTCTTCTGGCTCGTAGAGTTTCTGCTGAGAAATCCACTGTTAGTCTGTTGGGCTTCCCATTGTTGGTAACCCGACATTTCTCTCTGACTGACCTTAACATTTTTTCCTTCATTTCCACCTTAGTGAATATGACAATTTGGTGTCTTGGGGTTGCTCATCTTGAGGAGTATCTTTGTGGTGTTCTCTGTATTGCCTGAATTTGAATGTTGGCCTGCCTTGCTAGGTTGGGGAAGTCCTCCTGGATAATATCCTGAAGAGTGTTTTCCAACTTGGTTTCATCCTCCCCGTCACTTTCAGGTACACCAATCCAATGTAGATTTGGGTTTTTCACATAGTCCTATATTTCTTGGAGGCTTTGTTCCTTTCCTTTTATTCTTTTTTCTCTAAACTTCTCTTCTTGCTTCATTTCATTCATTTGATCCTCAATCACTGATACCCTTTCTTCCACTTGATCGAGTTGGCTACTGAGGCTTGTGCATGCGTCATGTAGTTATTGTGCCATGGTTTTCAGTGGCATCAGGTCATTTAAAGTCTTCTCTACACTGTTTATTCTAGTTAACCATTCATGTAATCTTTTTTTCAAGGTTTCTAGTTTCCTTGTGATGGGTTTGGACATCCTCCTTTAGCTTGGAGAGGTTTGTTATTACTGACTTTCTGAAGCCTACTTCTGTCAACTTGTGAAAGTCTTTCTCCATTGAGCTTTGTTCCATTGCTGGTGAGGAGCTGCGATCCTTTGGAGGGGAAGAGATGCTCTGGTTTTCAGAATTTTCAGCTTTTCTGCTCTGGTTTCTCCCCATCTTTGTGGTTTTGTCTACCTTTGGTCTCTGATGATGGTGACCTACAGATCTGGTTTTGGTGTGGATGTCCTTTTTGTTGATGTTGATGCTATTCCTTTCTGTTTGTTAGTTTTCCTTCTAACAGTCAGGTCCCTCAGAGGCAGGTCTATTGGAGTTTGCTGGAGGTCCACTCCAGACCCTGTTTGCCGGGGTATCACCAGCAGAGGCTGCAGAACAGCAAATATTGCGGAACAGCAAATACTGCTGCCAGATCCTTCCTCTGGAAGCTTCATCTCAGAGGGGCTCCTGGCTGTATGAGGTGTCAGTCGGCCCCTACTGGGAGGTGTCTCCAAGTTAGGCTACATGGTGTTTAGGGATCCACTTGAGGAGGCAGTCTGTTTGTTCTCAGAGCTCAAACAGCATTCTGGGAGAACAAGTACTCTCTTCAGAGTTGTCAGTCAGGTACATTTAAGTCTGCAAAAGTTTCTGCTGCCTTTTGTTCAGCTATGCCTTGCCCCCAGAGGTGGAGTCTACAGAGGCAGGTGGACCTCAATGAGCTGTGGTGGACTCCACCCAGTTTGAGCTTCCTGGTGGCTTTGTTTACCTACTCAAACCTCAGCAATGGTGGACGCCCCTCCCCCAGCAAGGCTTGCTGCCTCGCAGTTCGATCAGGGACTAGCAGTTAGCAAGGCTCTGTGGGCGTGGGACCCGCTGATCTAGGCACCAGATATAATCTCCTGGTGTGCCATTTGCTAAGAACGTGGGAAAGTGCAGTGTGGCTGGGTGTGGTGGCTCATGCCTGTAATCCCAGCACTTTGGGAGGCCGAGGTGGGCAGATCACGAGGTCAGGAGATCGAGACCATCCTGGCTAACACGGTGAAACCCCATCTCTACTAAAAATACAAAAAAATTAGCCAAGCATGGTGGTACATGCCTGTAGTCCTAGCTACTGGGGAAACTGAGGCAGGAGAATGGCTTGAATCTGGGAGGTGGAGCTTGCAGTGAGCTGAGATCACGCCACTGCACTCCAGCCTGGGCGACAGAGTGAGACTCCATCTCAAAAAAAAAAAACAAAAAAACAAAGTGCAGTTTTTAGGTGGCAGTGTCGCAGTTTTCCTGGTACAGTCTGTCACTGCTTCCCTTGCCTAGGAAAGGGAAATTCCCTGACCCCTTGCACTTCCCGGGTGAGGGAACTCCCTGCCCTACTTTGGCTCACCATCCATGGACTGTACCCACTGTCTGACCAGTCCCAATGAGATGAACCATGTACCTCAGTTGGGAATGCAGAAATCACCCGTCTTCTCTGTCAATCACACTGGGATCTGGAGACCCGAGTTGTTTCTATTTGGCCATCTTGGAATGGCCTCACTATCTCTTTTGCCTAATAAATATAGTGGTCTGTGTAAAGCCCAGGGCCCTTGTTCACTAGAGGCAAGATGCCCCCGACCCCTTTTTCCAAACATACTTTTTTGTCTCTTGTCTTTTATTCCCATGTTTGCCTCGCTTTATTCAGTCCCCCTAGGTCCACGTGGGCTACACAGTGGCACCCCGAATAGAAACAGAGTCAGGTGCTCTACATCTAATTGAGGAAAGCTTCTTCCACAAGAAATGCAATTGTCTTAAGATCCCTTCCCTAGGAATCTCATCAAATAACCAATAAAGATTAACCACCCCCCAGAGAAAAGACTAAAAGTTGTCACTGTAACCAGGCAGACTTTTCATCTGTTCTTCCGAGAGTTGCTCAGAAAGATTACCTGGGACACTTTATTTGCATAAAGTTCAACCTTTGATAACAGTGAAGTTCTGCCTCTTGCTTTTTCACTACTTCTCCCAGAACTCAGAGGAACTTTGTCCCAGCCCATTGTCTGTTCTTTGGGTTCATTCATTTCCCCTGAAAGTCATTTGTTACCCCTCACAAATGCCTTCATCTCCTATTTCCTTCTCCCCTATGCTATTTAAGTCTCAACCATCTGGCCCTTCTTTGAGTCTTATATTTTATATGGCTCCTGTGCTCATACAAGTTAATAAATTTTTATGTCTTTCTCCTGTTATTCTGTCCATTGCCAGTTCACTGCAGAAGATTCAAACCTTCAGATGGGGAAGAAAAATTATCTTTACCCCTATACTTTCTTAGATAAAACCTGAATCCCACTGCTTGATCTTTTTCCTATTTTAATGTTAAAACAATTTAATTACGTATGGAAAGATTTACGAGTAAATTGAATGATATTTTCATAGGAAAATTGACAAAAAGTAGAGTGAATTATTTTTACATTGATTGAAAATTAAATTCTTACTCAAACTGACTACTTGAATCCATACCTAAATAAGGTCAGCAGCCTAGTTTAAATTTTGAGACATTGGTGAAGTGAAAATAATCAAGGATGAATTGTACATTGTTTGGTTGTGATATAACTTTATGCCTGAGGAAGCGAATTTTAAAAACCTTTGATATAAAAAAGTGACAAATAAATCATAATCTAGTGTATTTGTAATTGTGTTTAGTGAACAGAGATATAATCTTTTATTTTTATACTTTATTTAGGCTGTAATTTTAATGCAGAAACGAGGCTTTGGTGCTAAAACTAGCGTTTTAATCAATATTGCCATTCTGAAAAGCCATTCGAAGAATTCTTAGATGCTTCTTAATAAAATGCAATATTTTAAAATAAATAAATATGTATTATAAAACACCAGACAAACCAAAACTATAATTTTTATTTATTCTCTCTTAAAATATTATTTCATTACTTCTATGCTTTTTCTTCTTTTATTATTTGTCAAGAACTATTAATTGTGTGAGACTATTACTTAAATGTAAACCAACAAACCACCTTGCCCATTTCATGGATGCTGACAGAAGATATGAGACTTCTGAGTAAGAGACAAAGGGCACAGGAAGCAGCATGACTATCACATTTGTGACCTTTTTTCCCCCCAGTATCCCATAGCGGCCATACCTGAGATGGACTCAAGTGGATATTGCACATAGAATGGTTTGCATATTAGCTGAGGGACAACAGGGAAACACAGCATTTTGTTATAATGGTTGGTGAGCTATACTGTCTGAATTTGTTCCCAAGGAAATCCTTATCTTTATTTTATTATGCTGTCAACTTAAAAAAAGAAAAAGACTCCAGAGGAAATTATCTTTAAGTATGTTTGGTTTATTCAGGATTAAGTTACAAGAATTATAATCCAGAATGCATGAAATAGCAAGTTCCCAGTGCTTTTAGTGAGGGTGAAAGAAGGGTGAGGGGAGCTTTTTAATAAAAGAGATTTATGTAAGCTGCTTAGAAACAGAGTTCATTGGTTCTGGAGGTTCAAATCCAGACATGTCAGTTCATATATTAAAATGCTGTTTGTTACTGGACAAGTCTCCTTCCCAGAATATCTTAACTGAATTACCGCAGTCCCAGTCTGGTGATAACCCTAGCAAAGGAGGAGATGCATGAAGGGTTCCTTGCAGGTTTTTATTTATTTATTTTTTTATCTAGAAAGTTCTTGTAAACAGTTCTTTTATTTTTATTTATTTATTTATTTTACATTTAAGTTTAGTAGTACAAGTACAGGTTTGTTACTAGGTAAATTTGTGTCATGGGGGTTTGTTGTACTGATTATTTCATCATCCCAGTATTAAGCCTAGTATCCATTAGTTGTCTTTCCTGATCCTCTCTTTCCTCCTTCCCTCTGCCTCCAAAAGGCCCCAGTGTGTATTGTTCCTCTCTATGTGCCCAGGTGTTTTCATCATTTAGCTCCCACTTGTAGGTGAAAACATGTGATATTTGGTTTTCTGTTCCTGTGTTAGTTTGCTAAGGATAATGGCCTCCAGCTCCATCCATATCCCTGCAAAGGACATTATCTCATTCTTTTTTATGACTGCATAGTATTCCACAGTGTGTATGTACCATATATTCTCTCAAACATGTAAGCATACACCTCCTTTCCTTTGAGCCCTACTGTCTCTATTTTGTCTGGGTCTGACAAAAGAGATTTCATCTTGGTATATGCAACATTCACTGTACAATATGCAAACTTGTTATCTGTCTGATGGTGACACTATATCATCCAAGACTATTCTTATGTCAATATCCTTAAGATAGTTCAGGAAGAAAAGGCTGTTTATACAGAAATATATGGAAAATTGTCTCACAGGATCCCACCTCATTTTATGCTATGCAGGTTCTAGGTTCCTTATTAGAAAGTGTATCTCCTTCTCCTCTTCTGACTCTATGTCATCCACCTACACCATGAAGGGTTTATATTTGACCATTTCTCTAGCTAGAAATTGATCCTGACATGGGCATCACATTAAAAAGGCCACTAATTCTCTCAAGATACAACAGCCACATTGAGCACTACAGCAATGTATGGCTGGACAGGCTACAGGTTCCATAAGGCAATGGGAGGCCGAGGGTGAGAATATTAGATCAGAAATTCAGATTTTGAAGACTCTATTCAATCAGACTATCAAATACACTAGGAAGTATGTTTAATAAAACTAATATAATCATTCTCATGATATTTAATTGTCACTTCAGTTTGACTCAGTAAAAAGGTACCATGTAGATTAATTTCTTTTCCATTTCTTTTCATAATCTTACATCAACTAAAAAACAATTATGAAGTTAAGATTTTTGTCCCCTACACAGTCATCTTTGCTCTTTAAGCTACTTAATTCATTGTTCTTCCCATTTTACCATTTAAATGTTGGGAAAGAGAGTGAGATGAAATTTTATTTTTCAAACGTCTATTCTTTAATCTCTTTTCACCCTTCCTAACCTTTCCTCTGTACTTTTCCCCTCTCTAAATGTCTGTAACAACCCCTTTACTGTTAACCAGGAGCTCAGTCAGAGATATCCCACCAAGAATATGCAAGCTCAGTGGAATGCCACTCCTCTTCCTGCTCTAGGAGTGAATCTCCGACTTTGTCATTCATAGTGAGTTCTTAATCTAGCCTCAATGTGTCTGCTGGGAAACTCACCTATACTCAGCATGTAGCCTCCCCAATCCTTAGGAAAATTCAAAAGAACATGAATATTCTACCTCTAGAATCAATTTTATGACTTGAAACAATGGTTCTTGAAATGTAGTTCAGGGAAAAAAGCATTAGCCTCGTCTGGAAGTTGGGATCACTCTCACAGTTTCTGATTTAGTAGGTCTGAGACTTTCCAATCATACCATGATCAGCATTCTGTGTTTTCAAAAGTCTCAAGACAATTCTGGGAATGAAAATTTGAGAACCCTCGCCCTACAACAATTGCTTCAGTCAAGAAAAGAAAACACCTCTGAATTAAAACTCACAGTTCATATATGAGAGATTTGTTTATGCAATCACTTATTTTTACACATATATATCATATGCAGAATCACTGCAAAATATTATGCTATTTATGAGATTGTGGAGGACAGCTATAATCTTGATCCTGGCTAAATAAGGATTTAAACATGTGATGAGAGAGACAAATGAAGACGAGTGATACACAAAAGTAAATGAAAGGGAAGAAAGGAAGGAATTTTGCTGTATGTGATGAATATAGATATAGTTACTCTAGATGTTTCAAAATAGAGTATTACAACTCTGATGAATGTCAACTTTGGTATTTATTTCAGCAGGCAACATCCTAGGGGAAGGAGAGCGGTGAAAACTCCTGGGTTGTGATGTTCCATCCTGGAAGTATGTTGATAATGCAGAGTCCCACAGGAGTTGCTGACAGAACAGACCAGAAGAAGGAGGAGCTCTTTACTCCTTTCTAATAATCTCCAATTGATGATGGTAGCTTGCTTTGCATACAAATGTCTGCCCTTTCCCCAGTCCCTCTTGTAACAATACCTCCCCTGTGTAATCCTTAGCTTGACATCAGAGAAGAAAAAGAAGAGGGAATTAAGACAAGGAGAGGAAACAGAAGAAGGAAAAGAAGTTGTATAAAGTCAGATTCTAAAACTAAAGGAAACCAGAAATGTCTTCTTCTTTATTGACAGGGTTAGCGTTAGAAATGTGCATCTTCCATAGTTGCATAGGGCCTCGTGCTCCCAAAGGCCCCTTCTTGTTTTAATCCACTGTGATTGCATCCCAGAATTTCCTAAGATTTTTAACAAAGGGCTCCACTTTTCCATTTTGCATTGGGACATACCATTTTGTAGCCTATCTGCTTATTCACTGGCTAATAATGCCAGTGCAATAGGATGGCCCATGGACTAAAAAGGTCCTTCACAGGTGAATGTTTGCACAGTAATCAATGTTGACATTTAACAGACAAACAACATTGATAAATCTGTTTGTCATTAATAAACAAGGACAATTAAATGTACTTGACTCCTATTAAGCT
Organism: Colobus angolensis palliatus; assembly: GCF_000951035.1. Lineage (NCBI taxonomy): Eukaryota > Metazoa > Chordata > Mammalia > Primates > Cercopithecidae > Colobus > Colobus angolensis. The sequence goes on along the minus strand of NW_012113919.1, from coordinate 6,395,228 downwards.
GGGCCTGCGTCTGTGTATCATCTGATCTCTAGTGTCAAGGCAGTGGCCTAAGGTTTCTATGAAATCAGCAGGTAAAATTTTGTTCTTTTATGTATTCAGCTGTTTATTCTCCAGCTATTTATTGAATAGCTACACTTTGCCAGATATTCTGCTGAGCACTGGGGATATAATGGAAATCAGTACCTTATTCAGTTCTCACCCTCACAAAGTTACTCTAGCAGAAGAAAAGAATCATTTAATCATATAAATGATTATATAATTGTACATCATTATATGTGCCCTAAAGGAAGGCACTTGATTCTTTTGCAGTTTAGGAAGGTCTTGACCCAAATGGGAACAACATAGAAAGGGAGGGGCTGAAAAGAGGGTCAGAGAAGTTTCCTTGATAAAATGAGCCTTAGGATACAACAGGAAACACGGAAGAATGCCATTTGTCTCACTGACTTTTAGAAGAAATCATTTTGGGTATTGCCTGGTAACACTTGAATCCTACCCTCCTAACACCCAATTGGCCAAGAGATTTCATTGGTGCAAGTATCTGTAACCAATACATGGTAGATAACCAAATTATCAGACATAGTATGCAAATACATACTCTTCTAGTTGCCCTAAAAGGTCTTACTCATCCTGTAATACATTAGAAAAGAGCATAACACACCCCAATTATTACAACGCAAAGGTTATATCTACAAAGCCCCTGTGAAAGTACTTTAATCTTTATCAGCTTTTTGTCCAATTTTTAGCACTAGCAAAATGAAATAAAAACAAAACAACTATTGAACTATATATGTTTATTCTTTGGTATCAAACCATCTTTCAGGAAAACCATGGGGGAAAAATCTGTGTTTAAACAGTTCATTTATACAAGGAATTATGCCATTGTTTCTTTAATTTTTATTCTTTTTTAATATCATGGTCTCTTCATAAAAATACTCTTTGGCAGAAAAGTCACCAAGATTAATCAAGTATTTAAATTTTTTAAAACATAATTTGTAGCTCACAGTTAAACTGAGACACAAAATAAATATTCTGATTTAGAAGAGTTTTATTTTCAGATAAAATTTTATCTTAAATATATTTGATTACTTAATTGATACAGTAACTATTCAACTAGATACAAGATCTCAAGCTAAGTATAGTTGCTTAACATTTTTCATTTCTTATCCTGACTCAATTAAAACAAATGAATTAAAAGTCTTTACAAAAAATACACAATCAAAAGCAAAATTTGGGTGATTTGTCAAACTAATTAGCAATTCAATTGCTGCCTTGTATAAAATACTAAATTAAAAATTAAGAGCAAAATAAATCAAGTCATAAGGATCACTTGTGAAAGTCCTGAGCTGGTTTCTGTAAAAATGTTGTTCCAAAGGTAGAATTTTTTAAAGTGTGCATTTTATCGATTTTATTTTTTAGTTGTTATCATTGTAGTGTAGTAAAATTTTCTTTCTCCAAACTAAAAAGAAAATGATCAATATTTAAGAAAAGCAAGAGAAGAGCATCATTTAACAAAATGAGTAAATGATAAACATAGAATTCCAAACAGTGGGATAAATTTAAGATGCAAAACTATCAGTGACTTTTAATGTTAATGCTCATAATCATAAAACATATAAATGTGTTTGTACAGACATGATATTCAGAGCATTGTAGCTATTAAAGTATGTTAAATATTATTACTGTTATTACATTTTTATTTCTCAAAAAAAAATTCCCTTCTGCATCTCCACCCTGAGTTGAACTTTCCTGCTCACATCTCCTTTCTTAGGCCTTTTAGACATATTTGCTATTTTTGAATAAGTTCATGATTATGCTGATATTAATCCATTCGGATCCCTACATCTTGCACTAGGGGTGAGAGGAAAGATTAGCAAATAGAGATGATCTGAATTCCAGAGGTAAGGTGCAGTGCCCTAGAAAATAGTGGGAAAGAACTGAGTTTGACTTGGAGGCCTAGGATAGAGAGGTCTCTGAATTTGGGCTGATCACTGGAAACTTCTAGTCTTACCTTGGCACAGGCGGTTGTCCCCATAATCAGGGGCTACTTTTCTCCATAAAACTAGGATGGAGAATAAGGTAGACAATACTAAAACAGGAGATTATGATCCTGTAACCCCTCATTTGATACTAAAGCCCCACAGACATTCTTAAGTGCCTCCATGTTTCTCTGTAGAATCTACATAATCAAGAATCGCTTGAACCCAGGAGGCAGAGGTTGCAGTGAGCCGAGATTGTGCCACTGCTCTCCAGCCTGGGCAACACAGTAAGACTTCATCTCGAAAAAAATTTTTTTCATTTTTGTCTAAATTTTCTTCAACAAGAAAATTATACATGAATAATTGAGAAATAAAGCCATTGACAAAATAAAGAAATTAATAATGTAACCAAACACAGATCAGAAAGTGAGAATCCTTATTGTTTCAGTAGTGTTGATATAGCAAGATGAATCATAGGTACTATGTGGATGTATTTAAATTCAATATATCGTCACACATAAATGGCTATGTAGTGTCATGAAGGGAAGTGAATTGCAAGTAATTATTACTAGAGCTTTGAAAATCTCTATAATGATGATTACCCTGTAGCCTTTGTGTTCACCTTGATGCTTACAGTCTATAGTGCAGGCGAGATTGCTTGTTCCTTTTTGAAGCTGATCAATAGAAAAAAAAAACACTTAGATGTTTATGTACAATCCCTCAAAAATATGATGTTGAGCCAAAAGTTAAATAACAGTCAGGTTAAATTTAAGACAATACAGAGGGAATGAATTCAGATAATTACTTGAATGAGTGTTAACACTTTTCAATTAGAAGACATTGATGTACAATACTCTTAGTAGGAAATGTTTGCATTTCATTTGTTTAAGTCAGTCCCTCTTCCCCATACATACTCTGAAATATTTGTCAAGAGCTTAATCTAGTTTAAAGCTAATCTGCTATTGTGTTTTCTTATTTGTATTTTTAGAGATGAAGGTCTCACTATATTGCCCAGGCTGGTCTTGAACCCCTGACCCCAAGAGTCTTCCCACCTCAGCCTCCCAAAGTGATGGGATTATAGGTGTGAGCCACTATGCCTGGCCAGTTTTCTTTTTATGGAAAAAAAAAAAAAAAAAGTAAATTTCTTCTGGATCTAAACTTTCAGTACAATATTTGTTTTTGTTTTCTTTACTTAACCTATCCTTCCTTGTGTGAATATGGAAGACGTGGTTTGCAGACAGATTGCTATACTAAGAAACATGACATAAATTATTTTACTACACCTGTTTTAATTCTGTTCTTATATTTAAACAAAATCACAAATACTTTGTGTACTATTTACTGTTTACAATATTGAATCTACTATCCTTGGTCACAAATATGTTTTAGTTATTAAATACACCTGACATTTCTTCACTGTGCAAGTATTTCTTTAATGCCTCCTAGATCTCAAGCACTGTTATAGGCCTTATGTATGCACCAGTAAACACAACATACAAAGACTCCGTTCTTGAGAAAATTATCTTTGACTAAGGAGAGACAGACAGCCAGCAAAGAAGCATATAACACAACAGATGGTAATATGAGCTATAGGTAAAAATGAAGCAGGGGAAGGTAGGCAGAACAGTCGTCCCCAAAGATGTCCACATCCTAATCCCTGAAACCTGTGAATATAGTAATATACACAGCAAAAGTGATGTTGCTGATATAAGTTAAAAAGCTTGGCCAGGTGCGCTGGCTCAAGCCTGTAATCCCAGCACTTTGGGAGGCACAGGTGGGCGGATCACGAGGTCAGGAGTTCAAGACCAGCCTGGTCAATATGGTGAAACCCCGTCTCTACTAAAAAAAATACAAAAATTGGTCAGGCGTGGTGGCACATGCCTGTAGTCCTAGCTACTCTGGAGGCTGAGACAGAAGAATCGCTTGAACCCAGGAGGCAGAAGTTGCAGTGAGCCGAGATTGTGCCACTGCTCTCCAGCCTGGGCAACACACCAAGACTCCATCTCAAACAAAACAAAACAAAACAAAACAAAACAGAAACCTTGAGATCCAGTGAGTTTTTGTTGTTGTTGTTATTTTTTTGCTTTGCATGATTCTGAAGGGCCCAATGTAATCACAGAAGTCTTTAAAGCGAAGAATGTTTCTCAGCTCAGAAAGCAAAGACAGAAGAAGACCAGAGTGACAATAGCATAAGAAAGACTTTCAGCGCATTGCTACTGGCTTCTCATATGGAGGAGTCAAGAACTGTGGCCAGTCTCTAAAAGCTGCAAAATACAAGAGAAAACATTCTCAGAGTCCCCAGACAGGAATTCAGTCATTGCTGATACTTGATTTTAGCCCAGTGAACCACACCCCCACCACATGTAGGACTTCTGGCCTACAGAGCGGCAGATAATAAATTGGTGTTATCGAAGCCACCAAATTTGAGGTATTTTGTTACAGCAGCAAGAGGAAACTAATACAGGACATCAGTAGAGACTGGTAGGTATATGGCATTTTGTGTAGCATGGTCAGGAAAGGAGTTCTTGTTGAAGGGATGCTTCAGCAGAATTGAATGAAGTGACAAAGTCAGCCATCTGCATACACATGGGAAGAGCCTTATGGGCAGAGGAAGCTGCAAATGAAAATGTCCTGAGACAGAAATATGCTTAGTTGTTTGGGAAATAGCAAGAAGAACATAATGACTAAAAATCAGTAAATTAGTGACAGAGAATTAGTCAATGAGATGAGTGCCAGCATCAAGAAGCCAGACATTCTGGGGCCTTGTATGTCCTGGCAGCTTATTCTGATTGACATGGGAAGCTCTTGGAGGTCTGGGGGAGGGGAAACACATCATTTGAAAAGGAACATTTTGGTTACCTAGTGGAGATCAGACTATAGGAAAGGCAGGAGTAGGAGTGAGCAATCTGAAGATCAACCAAGAGGTCTGCTCAAATAGAAGATGGCATCTTGGATGAGTTGATGAGAAATAGATAGATATATTTTGGAGCTAGATGTAATAAGATCTGCTAATGGATTAGACATTAGTGTCAGAGGAAAAAAGGGGAGAATAATTCCAAATGCAAAATAGAGTTGCCCTACTGAGATCACAACTAAGGATGGAATTAGCTTGGGGACAACCAAAACATTTGCAAAAGTTTCTTTTAGGACTTTAAAACGTTTCTTATTTTTCCATACTGCACATATGTTGAATTTATCTGTCTTTTACTCTGCCTCCAACCGTGCACATGACTATTTCATTAATTCACATGCTCCTTTATGCTACCTTAGAAGAGGCCATCAATGCTACCTTAGAAGAGGCCATCAATATTTTCATGCTTAAATCGCCACTGCTGTGTTGTTCACTCAGAAGTATTTATCTTCAGAGTTTTCTGCCTGTCTTCCTAACCACTTTGCAAACTATACATTTTTCACTTGAGTACTTTCTAGTCAATGTTTTTTTCAGCTAAAACATAATTTGAAAATCTAAATAAGAATGATATTTGAAGGTATATGCAAATTCATTGCAATGAGAAACTTCTGCGCTTGGATTCTTCTTAGCGATGGTAGTTGGTTCCTAGGTAATGTTATGTAGGGATGAGCAATTTTGGCTTGTTAGATGGTAGGTTTTGAACATTAAGCATGACTACTATAATTTGCATTATTTAAAAGTGTCAGCATTATATATTAGAAATATACCATACTAGGATTGAGGCTTAAGTTTGCACATTTAAAACTAAATTAAAAGTAAGTTAGAACAAAATCAAAGATAATTTAAATCTAAACAAAATATTTACAGCAATTGCCACTTTGTGGAAAAGTAAATCTAAATAATAAACTATCTTCCAACTATATGAAGTAGCCATATATTAATATAAAATTTTAAATTGTATATAAAATAATAATTAGTTTAACATAACTGAAATATTCATGTCTCATATTTTATTATAGCAAAGTAGTATTTTTAACATTTACTGATAAACTCCCATTAAATCACCTACTATAAAAATAATTTTAATATAATTATTTTGATTATATATTTGTGGATTATTACCAAATACCACAAGGATTTATGAATTCTTTCTCCTTTTTTCATTAATTTTTTGTTGATAAATTCTTAAAGGACAAATAATATTATTTGTCTGGGCATTAGCTTTCTACAGGCTAATTTATGTTTTTATATGATTCATTGTGTTAATCTTAACTTTTGATGATATCATGAATCCATATCTAGGTAAATTTTTCTAAGCATGTCGTATGGAGAATGCCACATAGATGAAAAACAAAGAATGTTTTTTAAATGTAAAATAGTTAATAAATGTTAGTACCAGCCAAGTTATGACCTAATTACTGATTTAATAATATAATAAGATATACTTACTAAATGTCTAAGCATAAACATATAATTTATTCCAGAAATATACCTCATTCTATTTCACAAAATAAGGATATTTTACCAAATTTAGATATTTTGATAATAACAGTATTAAATTATAATCTTGTTCATATATTGAAATTATCTAAGAATCTGATGCAGAATAGCTTCTTTTAATGTCATTAAAAAATTTAATGTGTGATATGATCAGTAGCCAAGCAGAGGAGACTGTAGTGCTATATTTGTGTTAAGATCATCATTGATCAACATAATTTTTTCTTTCCCTCGTACATAAAAGTTAGAGATGTCAGGATAAAAATGTGCAGTTTTGCTTTCCAAATATTTAGTTAACATAGTAATTTAGTTACGTATAAGCCTTATTTTCCCTCAACAAAAGAAATCAGATAACAACTAATTTTAATTTATTCCATACATTTATTACAAGGGATTTCAGTTATAGGTGAAATCATGTGTTTTGTGACTTAGTATTTGTCCATCACTTTAACAAAATTTTTCTGATGTATTATAACAAGCATTTGAGAAAAGACTACTTCTGATATTGAACAGCGTTCTCTGATTCCTGCTTTATTTTCCTTTCATTTTCAGTCTGTGACTATATTGTGTAACCTTTGCAGCATGCTGATTGTTAACTTACTCATTAAATCATACCTTAGGTCTGTTTGGAACCTCTAAAATAAACTTCTTGGCCGGGCGTGGTGACTCACTCCTGTAATCCCAGCACTTTGGGAGGCCGAGGCGAGCAGATCACGATGTCAGGAGATCAAGACCAATAGGGCTTGAGACTAATAGGGTGAAACCCCATTTCTACTAAAAATACAAAAAATTAGCCGGGTATGGTGGCGGGCGCCTGTAGTCCCAGCGACTCGGGAGGCTGAGGCAGCAGAATGGCGTGAACACAGAGGGCGGAGCTTGCAGTGAGTCGAGATGGCACCACTGCACTCCAGCCTGGACTACAGAGCGAGACTCCATCGCAAAAAAAAAAAAAAAA
>NW_012113919.1:6348862-6387839 GCF_000951035.1 Colobus angolensis palliatus | reverse complement strand
GTTGTGTTGTGTGTTGAAAGTAGAGGAAACTGCAGTTGTGTTGTGTGTTGAAAGTAGAGGAAACTGCAGTTGTGTTGTGTGTTGAAAGTAGAGGATTAAATTTTTGAGAACACCTTTGTGTAGAGTCCTTTGAGTGTTACTCATTGATATGCTCTGGAGACTCCGCAGTTTTTCCTTTCTCTTTCTCTCTTTTTTTTTTAGTGAAAGACTGAAAAAGACTTTAGCAATCTATTTTTACATTTCCATTTACACTATCTTATCCCATTCCCCAAATTTAAGAAAATAAATATTCCCATTTTCAGAATTACTTTTCAAGGGTAAGGTACAAATCTATAGCTGATGGATGGAATTAAGAGTACAATGGAAATAAACCAGTGACCTTAGCTATTTGTTTTGATTTATTGTGACCTCACCAATTGAGAAACCAGTTTTTGTGTACAATGTAGAATTATTGTGACTTTGCTGGCTGTAACTTATTTGACAAAGGTTAAGGCACATGGGTCAATGTAGCCTATAAAGAAGCTTTCATCACAATAATTTTTCCCTAAACTAGAATTCTAAAATACTTTTCTTTTTTGTCCAGCATACAATTCAATTCCCAGAAGAAATTTTTATCTCCTTATCTACAAAAAGCACAGTAGAGCACAGAATAATAAGTCCATTAGGAGCTAAAATAATGCAGAGTTTTAGTTTAAGGTAATATACATATTTCAAAGAACAAACATACAACAATAACAAAAGCAAATGAGGACTTTAGGAAGCCAGTAACCTTTATTTTTCATCTGTAAACTCGAAACCAGCAGAGGGTTTTTGATTTCAGTTCCTTCACTTTCATGGCTTCCCTAAGAAATCATTTACGAGCCTTCTCCTCTCTCTCCCCAAATCTAATTTCTGGAAGTTTCTAACATGTGGTACTGAATGACCGTAGGAGGTAAATGAAGGCCTTCAGCAGATGATTAGCCCAAACTTTAAAGGCTCGAGATGTTTGCTTTTGTTTGTTTATTTTGCCTATGTTTCCACTTTAATAATCCACACGGAGTTAAGAATTAAGGAGACTTATACAAAACTTCCATTCAGTGTCATACTCTTTTTTATTTTTATTTTTATTTTTTTGACACTGTGTCTCTCTCTGTCCCCCAGGGGGAGTGCAGTGGCATGGTCTCAGGCTCACTGCAGGCTCTGCCTCCCGGGTTCAAGTGATTCTCCTGCTTCAGCCTCCCAAGTAGTTGGGATTACAGGCATGAGCCACCACACCCAGCTAATATTTGTATTTTTAGTAGAGATGGGGTTTTGCCATAATGGCCAGGGTGGTCTTGAACTCCTGACCTCAAGTGATCCGCCCGCCTCGGTGTCCCAAGGTGCTGGGATTACAGACATGAGCCACCGTGCCTGGCCCAGTATCATATTCTTATAGCAGAACTATATTCAAGCACAGAGTTATTACCAGACATTTTGCCTACTCAATGTTATTACCAATATAAAAGTACTTTTGTAGTTATGAAGTGTTAATATTAATAAAAATCTTAAAATAATTTGTTTCCAATAAAATTTCAACACAGGCAGTTTGAATAATGCTCCATATGCATGCCTTCAGGAAGAATTTCTTCTAAGATCATTTCTTCCAAATATTGTTTCAATTATAGAACATTACATGACAAAATTCAGCTATAAATTGAACACCATCTGACAATATCTTTTATTTTTTCCTCTCATTTACATTTTCATTACTGGTCAATTATAAATGTAAAACTGCCAAATAATCACTCACTCTGTCAATGACATTTTTAGGGGAATGAAAGAGAATATATAAAATAACACAGTATATATAAAATTTTATGCAATATAGAGCTGTGTTTCGCTGCTTTAAAAATACCAGCTTTGTTATCTGTGGCTGTATCAACAAAACTACTTAAATTTCTTTTTAAATGACGTCAACTTGTTTTTAAAATTCTAAATAGTATTTTTGATGGCTTTTGTAAAAAAATCCATTTTTTTTTAGTCCTGAGTTAAGCAAATTTTGATTTAATATAGACACTGGATCTAGTCAGAGAAACAGGCATGGCTTCATTTAGAAAGGTATACTGCAAATGAAATATTTATATGTGTCTTTGGTGCTTAATTGATAGTGCTTAAACTGAGACATATTTATTTCAGAGGAAATATATTCATCTCAGCATATTTGCTGAACTAAAATGGCACAGTCCTGTATGTTTTTCACTTTTCCCCCCTCATCTTGGTGGCAATGCAAGTGATATAATGGTGGTTACTAGAACTTATCTTGCTGATGGGAAAACAGATAAAATGTTTTGTCATATTTTACATTAGAGAATGCGTGCAGTAGTACTCATATTGAGATTATTGTGTTGTCACGCAGTGGCTGTGTGACATGGTATGAGCGACTTAAACTCTTTCCACCTCCATTTTCTCAGGTGCAAAATGGAGGGGAAAACAATCCTGTTTCTTTCAGCATTACTTTCAGTAGATACTGTTAACAAGTAAATATTCCAATAAACTGAAAATGTATTTGAAATTTTTAAAAATTTTCTTGGAATGAACCAAATAATCTTCCTAAATAATGCAAAACAGTGTTGCTTTCTTCATGTGCTTGCTAATTTGGCCCAGATTTTCTGAAAATCAATGGGTTCAATGGAATGTGGTAACACCTTTCTATTATTTTTGCTTACTGAAAAACGTCATCATTTTTAGCCAGGTTTGATGGCTCATGCCTGTAATTCCAGCACTTTGGGAGGCCAAGGCAGGCAGATCACTTGAGGCCAAAAGTTCAAGGCAAGCCTGGCCAACATGCTGAGACCCTGTTATTACTAAAAATACAAAAATTAGTCAGGCATGGTGGTGCACACCTGTAGCCCCAGCTACTCAGAAGACTGAGGCATGACATTCCCTTGAACTGGGAGGTGAAGGTTATAGTAAACCAAGATTATGCCACTGCACTGCAGCCTCAGTGACACAGCAAGACTGTCTCAATCAAACAACAAAAAAATCATTTTTATTTCAAAAAGCCTTGAAAACAAAAACTAGCATATTACCTTTGAAAATACACATAGTTTTTTTTATTTCTGATTTTTAAAATGACTGTAAATATTAGCTACCAGTAAATCGAACATAGCTTTAATATATTGAAAATGAATTATTATTAGTTTTAAGAATAATTTTAGATTTGTTTCATGTTCTGAAGGACATGTAGATCTATTTGAAATGTTAATTATTCGCTTTCAATAAAATCAACTATTTAATCAAAAGATAGCCACAAAACTTTGTTTCTTCGAGTTCTTATGTGGAAAAACCTTGAAATATATATAAAATGAAATTATTTCTATTAATAAATACTATATACACATGTATTTCCTTGAAAACTAATTTGTGTGTATACTTATTTATGTATTAATTTATGATTATTTATTAATATGACCACATGTAATTTAAAAAAATAGTTTGTAGTCATTTTGCTTCCAAGGAAGGAGCTAATTTGGTTGGATGGTTATCATTATAAGAGAACTTAGAGAGGCTTCCCATTTAGAGGTTCAGCTGGGACGCAGGGCTAAAAAGGATGAGCATTAACTAGATGGTTCCGCGTAAAGAAAAAAAGTGGAGGTAGGGGCCCATTTAAACCTCTCTGGAGGGAAGGCTCCCTATACTGAGCTTGTCTGAAGTAGATGTCAAATGGGATTTTGGATGAGGAATGCTCTCATGTAGTAAGAGAACTCTATCCTCAGTATATTTAACAACACATTAAATCAACATTGGTCAGTGATATAGTTCGGATGCTCATCCTTTCCAAATCTCATGGTAAAATGTGATCCCCAGTGTTGAAGGTGGGGCCTGGTAGAAGGTGTTTGGGTTATGGGGGTGGATCCCTCATGAATGGCTTGGTGCCTTTCCCGTGGTAATGGGTGAATTTTCACCCCATTTATTCACATGAGGGCTGGTTGTTTAAAAGAGCCTGGAAGTTCCTCCTCTCTTTCTTTCTCCCTTTCTCACTATGTGACATGCCTGCTCCCCCTTTACCTTCTCCCATGACTGTAAGCTCCCTCAGCTCTCACCAGAAGTGGACACTAGCATCACACTTGTACAGTCTGCAGACTGTGAACCAAAAGAAACCTCTTCTCTTTATAAACTATCCAGTTTCAGACATTTCTTTATAGCAATGCGAAATGGACTAATACAGTCAGTGATGTCATGTAGAATGGGATTTGTATTTAGAATGCACGAAGATGTATGCTACAGTGTTGTTTTAAAACAGAAATAAAAGTTTTTGAGAGTAAAGACAATCATATCTGACTCTCAATGTGTGGGTGTGTGTGTGAGCATTTGTGTGCGTGGTTGTATGTCTGTGTGCTCCCCATGTAGGTTAAAATCAGAGACTACATTTATAAGAACTACAATAACTTATGAACCCTAGTTCTTTACATGTACAGTCAGCACTCCGTATCTGTGGGTTCCGTATCATGGATTCACCAACCCGGGATTAAAATCATTCACAAAAATATCAACAAAGTTTCAAAAAGCAAGACTTGAATTTACTGCACACAGAGTACTGCATTGAATTCACATGAATAAAATGATTTAGGCATGTTGTAGAAATCATAAGTAATCTAGAGATTATTTAAAATATAGAGGAGAATGTGTGTAGGTTACATTCAAATGCTATGTTATTTTATTTAAGAGACTTGAGTATCCCCAAATTTTGGTATACAAGGGAGTTCTGAAAAAGAAAAACCCCACAGATATGAAGAGACAACTGTATGTATCAAAATTCATAATTTGCAGAAATATTTATTAAATTATATTTTATCTCCTTTTTATGAACTGCCTGTATTTTCTGTAGCTTCTCTCATATGCCCTCATTACCCTTTCAACATACCTCTACCCAAAAATATCTTCCAAATCCTTTAGCTGATAGTACTAATAATGTATTCTTCTTTTCTTTTTTCTTATTCATTATGTAAACTGTATATGTTTGTCTTTTCATCTTAACTTGGGCCATTCCAAGTTCAAAATAATTATCCATGTATCTATCTACACTAGTGATTGGCAGTTTTAGGCACACATATACCTTGAGAAAGAATTGAATAACAGTCTTGATTTTCCTTTGATCACTTCAGCAGCAAAGGAGTGTCTTTAACTTTAATAGAGCAGAAAAACAAGATATTCTTCAACACCACACATCATGGCCATTTGGACATTCAGCTTTTTGCCTGTTCATGCTTAGCAACCTGCTCATTTCTTGAGTTGTTTTTTTTCTGTGAAAGGCCCACTAAGTGTTAGGAAGAATAAGGCAATGGATAAAAGATTGGATCCTGCAGTCAAAATTCCAGACTCCAAATACAGGCTTTGCCATCAACTAGTTGTGGAAGTCTCTCTGAAATTCATTTTTCTTCTCTGCAAGATGGGATAAAAATAGTTCCTACTTCATAGCTAGGTTTTGGTAATTAAATGACATAATTTATAGAAAAGAACAAGGTAGTTAATTGATATAAAAGGAAACTATGTGACTCCATTTTCACCATACACCAAACATGAAAATTACCTGTATTACAGAACCAAGGATTAAAGACTCAGCAGATGTGCAATGAGATTTAAATAATTACAATATTTAAATTGCAAATTATTTAAATCCCTTATTTTGTTCTATTCTTAATAGCAGCAACTTTTTTTTTATTTTTTCAAATATAAATTTAGCTATATATAGTCCATAGAATAATAGCAAAAAGGAAAATGACATTTTAATACATGATTTCCCACCTATACCATAGTATCATGGAGCATGCCTCAGTAACTTAACAGAGGAAAATAATATTTATCGTCATCTTTCTCTTCCTCTTCAGAAAAACAGAGGAACTATTGGTTTATAGGAAGTAAAAAAAAAAAAAATGAAAACAAAATCTAAAAAGGCAAATAAACCCAGCCAACTTTTTCATATTCAGGTACAAAATACAGTTTTTCCCCTGGGGATTAAAAAGAAAATATAAAAAAAGAAAAGTTTCTACATTTAGCAACTTCAAATTACAGCTTGTCTTAATTCTATCAATTATTCCTAACATGTATTTTAGCAATTAAAAGTGCATTGATCAAAACCTAGTGTTTCTCCTTGCATTTTTTATTTAGTTATATTCTGAATTTATGTAAACCTCTGTGTTTGGTTAGAATTCATATAGTTAAATATGCACCAATTCAAAAAATGTAATTTCATTATCCTATTACAATAATCACAAACATGTTCTTTAAAAAAATCTGTTTTTTTTTCTTTCCATAATCATCAAGATATGGCCTACAAATTTTTCCAGATTTGTTTTCACCTAAAAAAGATCAGAAGATGGCTGCTGCGAAGAGAGAGACATGGTAAAATACAAGAGGATATGATGACAACTTAACTAAATCAAATGAATATTTTCAACTTCTTATCTAAATCATAGGCTGAATTTAATATGGTGTTTGTACAAATTATGTCACAGTTTTCAGATGCTGGGAAAGTCAGTGTCTAGAGCGAGAATGTGTAGTGTATAAGCGTATTTATTATGGTAAACTAAATAAAGTACCATCTCATTTATCTTTGATCATAATCTAATTATCATAATTATTTCAAGGATCCACAGTTTAGAAGGTTTGTGTAATAATTATTTTTTGGGAAAAAAGCTTTGGTTTTAATTTTTCCCCAAGGGAAAATTTCTATATTTTCCAATGCTAACTCTTCTGTTTAGTAGAAGACAGGCACTTCATCCAGATAGTTGAAGTAAAGCACAAAACTGATAAAGCTTGCTATCATTTCAAATTAAATTTGAAGTTTTGGAAATTCAGTTTCTCACCAGCCTACTCATTTCGTATTGAATATTTTAGCCATAGTGGTGTACTCAATTTGATACCTTTTGCATGTCTTAAAATATCTATGCAACCTTTATTATGAATATCAGTGATGTACAGGTTTTAACATCCTTAATTTGAAAATCTGAGCCGGGTGGTGGCTCACACCTGTAATCCCAGCACTGTGGGAGGCCAAGGTGGGCAGATCACCTGAGCTCAGGGGTTTGATACCAGCCTGTCCAACATGGAGAAACCCCATCTCTACTAAAAATACAAAATTAGCCAGGCATGGTGGTGCATGCCTGTAATCCCAGCTACTGGGGAGGTTGAGTCAGGAAATTGCTTGAACCCAGGAGGCGGATGTTGTGGTGAGCTGAGATTGTGCCATTGCACTCCAGTCTGGGCAACAAGAGTGAAACTCTGTCTCAAAAAAAAAAAAAAGAAAATCTGAAATCCACAATGCTTCAAAAATCTGAAAGTTTTGAGCACTGATATGGCACCACAAGTGGAAAATTCCACACCTGACCTCATGTGACAGATCACAATCAAAACAAATGTATAACACACAGTTTATTCAGCATCCCCAAGGGGAAAATTAAAATTACCTTCAGGCTACCTGTATAAGTTGTATATGAAACACAAATAAATTTTGTGTTTAGACTTCGGTCTCATCCTCAAAATAGTTCATTATGTATGTGTAAATATTCCAAGCTTTTAAAAAAATTAAAAACGTAAAACATTTTTGGTTCCAAGCATTTTGGATAAAGGATACACAACTTGTATCATATAGGATCAGTATTCCAGAAATGTTAAATTTTTGTCATTGAAGGTGTTGCAATAAACAGAAACACGTAGATTAAATTCATTTTTAGTACATAGCCAGAGTACACTGGGAACAATATAATAGAATTATTGCTAAACTAGCAAAAATTTTGAAAACAAAATGTGTTTACAACATTAAAATATTATCCCAGGCAAAAAATATAAAGACATTGATAAAACCACTTATGAACTATGGAACATGTTCAGTTACATTTTCCAGAGGGAGAATTTGAGACCAGGAAAATTTTTAAATGAGTCAAAGTAACACAGCCAAGCATTATGTCAGAACTGCAGTTTATTTCTATTTGAGTATAGAACTTAAGTTCTTTCGTTACCACTATGAACTATTTAAAAAATAGCCTTAAACTTTGTACTTATCTTGAAGAAGTTTGCTCTCAAGTTGAGATGGCATGAGTAATATATATGACTCAAAAAGTGAGAAAGCCAAGTCAGTATGAAAAGTAGTGCTAAATCATGTTTTAAATATCAGTGAGTGTTAACAGTCGTTGAAGAATTCTTTATTTGGAAGATAGAAATTGACTTTGATCTTAAAGGAATAAATAATTTGGATAGATTAGTATGCATGCTTGGACAAATACCACTTGTAGTTATTTGGAATAGTGCAAATTAAAGGGTATATAATGGCTCCTTAAAATGTAGTTGGAAGAAATTTCATTTCTACTAAAAATGTGTGTGTGTGTGTGAATGTGTTTGTATGCGTGTGTGTGTGTGTTTGTGGAGGGGTGCAGATGTTTGTGTACATAAGCATGCATATCTGTTAATATACAAATGTTTGTGAGTATAATTTGTATATAAAATTAAATGAATTTAAAATAAATATCTAAATTTGAAGACCAACTACAATCAAATTATTATTGTTATTAGGGTCATCGAAATATTTGTTAACATTTTAAATAAATTTCAGTAGGAAGATCTGGTTTAATAGTAGCAACAGAGTTCAGTATCAGCTGGTATCAGAAAAATCTGCTCATAAGGATAAATAATAACCTCTGGACAAAATGTAAAATTAAATAAATGAAAAAAAACATTATCCTCAACTTTGTGAAGAAAAATCATTAGAAAGTCATTTGAATAAAAGCACTGGAAGGAAAACCAAAACATAAAATTCTGTGTAAATGCAACCCTTGAAAAAAAGGGAGGCACACTAAGTGAAATACATTCTTAAAATGTTTTAACCTGATTGAAATGCCATGTCAATGAGGCCTAAGTTGGCTAAAAATCAAGCAGAAAGATCCCACCCTATTAATTTAGGGTGTTCAATAAGAGTTCTGGGCTACCAGAGTCACTGCAAATTGAAGAAGGAAATACTGAAAAGAAGGTAGCCACCCACAGGAGACAATTCTAAAACTTGCATACAAGTCGTTTTAAATCCTTCAGTGAACTCTGACCTGCACTTCAACACTATTCAGGTGTATTGGTTTGATGTTTACACTAAAGGCCCAGACTTCATCACTACAAAAAATATTTATGTAACAAAATGGCACTTGTACCCCCCAAATCTACAAAAATAAAACTTTTAAAAAAGGAGACAAAAGATCCCACCAGAAAGTAATCATTGTGAGGCTAAGAGAGCTGAGCTGTGAGACAAAAAGAGTGTGAAGCTTGACACGGTTTTGCTGGGCACCCACTGAAATCTCATCTTGAATTGTAGTTCTTATAATGCCCATTTGTCATGGGAAGAACCTAGTGGGTGGTAATCATCTAACATGGGAAAGTTTAGAAGTTCCTAGAGACTTGCTGAATGACTGACCAAAATGCGATAATACTATGGACAATGAATTCCAGGCTGAGGTGGTCTCAGTTGTAGATAGATTTGTTGGGAACTGTAATAAAGGTGATTTCTGCTATGTTTTCACAAAAACACTGACAGTATATTGCTCCTGCTCTAGAGATCTGTAGAACTTTGAACTTGAGAGACATAATTTAGAGTATCTGGTGGAAGAAATTTCTAAGTGGCAAAGCATTCAAGAAGAATGCTTAAAAACTTTGGAAAGTTTTGAAAAAAAAAAAACAAACCATTTTCTGGGGAGAAATTCAAGCCTTCTGCAAAAATTTGCATAGGAGAAGCTGAATATCAATCACCAAGACAATGGGAAAAATGTCTTCAGGGCATGTCAGAGACCTTCACAGTAACCTTCCCTTCAAAGGCCTGGAGGTCTTTCAAGGAAAAATGTTTTCAGGTCCTTGTCCAGGGCCCCCTTTCTCTGTGCAGCCTCAGGACATCATGCCCTGCATCCCAGGTGCTTCAGCTCCAGTCATGGCTAAAGGGGCCAATAGACAGCTCAAGTTGTTGCTTCAGAGGGTGCACCCCACAATTTGGTAGCTTTCACGTGTTGTTGGATCTGTGGGTGCACAGAAGTCAAGAATTGAGGTTTGGAAACCTCTGCCTAGATTTCAGACGATGTATGAAAATGACTGGAAGTCCAGGCAGAAATCTGCTGCAGAGGCAGAGCCCTCATGGAGAAACTCTACTAGGGCAGTGAGGAAGGGAAATGTGACATCAGAACCCTCCACAGAGTCCCCACTGGGGCACTGCCTAGAGGAGCTATGAGAAGGGTCGCTGTCCTTCAGACTCCAGAATGGTAGATCCAGCAACTGCTTGCACCATGCACCTGGAAAAGCCACAAGCTCTCAGTGCTAGCTGTGGAAACAGCCAGAAGGGAACTCTATCATGCAAAACCAGAGGATCTGCCCAAGGCAGTGGGAGCCCACCTATTTCATCAACATGCCCTGGATGTGAGACGTGGAGCCAAAGGAGATCATTTTGGAACTTTAAGGTTTAAGGAGTGCTCTATTGGATTTTGGACTTAACATGGGGACTGTAGCCCCTTTGTTTTGGCCAGTTGTCCCCATTTGGAACAGGTGTATTTACCCAATGCCTGTATCCCCATTGTATCTAGGAAGTAACTAACTTGCTTCTGATTTTACAGGCTCATAGGGGGAAGGGACTTGCCTTGTCATAGGTGACACTTTGGTCTTAGACTTTTTGGTTAATGCTAGAATGAGTTAAGACTTTGGGGTACTGTTGGGCAGACATTATTGTGTCTTAAAATGTGAGAACATGAGATTTTGGAGAAAGCAGAGGCAGAATAATATGGTTTGACTGTGTCCCCACCCAAATTTCATCTTGAATAGAAGTTCCCTTAATTCCTATCTGCTGTGGCAGGGACCTGGTGGGAGGTAATCGAATCATAAGGACAGTTACCCCCATACTACTTTTGTTATCATAGTAAGTGAGTTCTCATGAAATCTCATAGTTTTATAAGGGGCTTTTCCCCCTTTTGCTCAACACTTCTCTTTCCTGCCACCCTGTGAGGAAGGATGTGTTTGCTTCCCCTTCTGCTGTGATTGTGAGTCAATTAAACCTGAGCTGTGAGTCAATTAAACCTCTTTCCTTTATAAATTATGCAGTCTCTGATATGTTTTTATTAGCATCTCAAAAATAGGCTCATGCAAAGTTTCTTTCCCAAAACATTAGAAGGGACTTGGCAAACATTTAAAGTTTATCACTGAGAACTTAAAATACCCACACCTTAAAATTGTTATGATATTACAGGATTAGAAGAGTTTCCCTGGACAAAAAATATAACATCAAACTTCATTTAACATTACAATTATATTCAATAATTTAATCTCATACTAGAACAAAGATAAACATTTCTGAAGAAGATAACAGAATTCAGTCTCTTCAATGTACCATATGAACCATCCAGTTTATAATAAAATGTAACTAAAGTGATATGGTTTGGATCTATGTCTTCACCCAAGTCTCATGTCAAATCATAATCACCTGTGTTGGAGGTTAGGGCCTGGTGAGAGGTGATTGGATCATGGGGGCAGGTTTTCCCCTTGGTGCTGTTCTCATTATAGTGAATGAGATCTCATGAGATCTGGTTATTTAAAAGTGTGTGTCACCTCCTCCCTCTCTTCCTCCTGCTTCCACCATGTAAGATGCTTGCCCCTGCTTTGCCTTCCATCATGAGTAAAAGTTCCCTAGCCACCCCAGAAGCAAATGCTGCCATGCTTCTTGTACAGCCTGCAGAAGCATGAGCCAATTACACCTCTTTTCTTATAAATTACACAGCTCAGGTGTTTCTTTATAGCAATGCAAGAATGAATTAACACAGAAAATTGGTACCAAGGAGTGGGGCATTGCTGTAGATACCTGAACAGGTAGAAGTAGCTTTGGAACTGGTTAATGGGCTAAGGATGGAAGAATTTGGAGACCTAAGGAGAGAGATGATGGAAAATTTTGGAACATTCTAGAGACCACTTAAATTGTGACCAAAATGCTTATTGTTACATGCACAATGAAGTTTAGGCTAAGGAGGTCACAGATAGAAATGAGAAACCTTTTGGGATCTGGAGTAAAGGTTACTTTACTTTTGTTATGCTTTAGCAAATAACTTGGCAACATTCTACCACTGTCCTAAGGATCTGTGGAACTTCGAACTAGAGAATAATAATTTAGGGTATCTGGTGGAAAGAAGTCCTAAGCAGCAAAGTGTTGAAGATGTGGCATGACCGATGCTAACAACCTACACTAATATGTGTGAGCAAATAAATGATCTAAAACTGGAATGTATATTTAAAAGAGAAATAGAGCATAAAAGTTTAGAAAATTTGCAGCCTAGCCATATGGTAGAAAACAAAAGCCCAATTTCAGGGGAGAAATTCAAGGGGGTTGCAGAAATTTGCATAACTAAAAGGAAGGCAAATGCTGATAGCCAACACAATAGAAAAAAGGCCTTGAAGGCATTTCAGAGACCTCTGGGACAAATTCTCCAATCACAGGCCTGGAGTTGTAGGAGGATGAAATGGTTTCCTTGGCCAGGCCCAGAGCCCCACTGCCTTGCATTGCCTCAGGAGACAGCTCCTGACATCCCAGCTGCTCCAGCTCCAGTTGTAGCTCATGGGGCCTGGGTACAGCTTGGGTCATTGCTTCAGAGGGCATAAACCATAAGGCTTGGTGGTTTCCATGTGCTCTTAAGCCTGCAGGTGAACAGAATTCAAGAGTTGAAGTGTGGGAGCCTTTGCCTAGATTTCAGAGTTTGTACAAAAAAGCCTGGATGTCCAAGCAGAAGTCTGCTCAGGAATGGAGCCCTCATGGAGAAACTCTACTAGGGTAATGCAGAGGGCAAATGTGGGGTTGGAGCCCCCACACAGAGTCTCCACTGCCAGTTCTCAAAAGCCGCCATGGGAACTGAACCCTGCAAAGTCACAGAGGTGGGACTTCTCAAGATCTTGGGAGCCCACCTCTTGCCTCAGTGTGCCATGGATGTGAGAAATGGAGGCAAAGCAGATTAATTTGGAGCTTTAAGATTTTTAATGACTGCCTTGCTCGGAGCCTGTAGTCTCTTTCTTTGGATCAATGCCTCTATTTTTTAATGTGAATATATACCCAATGCATACACACCCATTGTATCTTGGAAGTAAATAACCTGTTTCTTATTTTACAGGCTCATAGGTGGAAGGGACTTGCCTTGTCTCAGATGAGACTTTGGACTTTTGACCTTTGAGTTAATGTTGGAATAGGAGAGGACATTGAAGGACTGTTGGGAAGGTATGATTGGATTTCACAATGTGAGAAAGACATAAGGTTTGGGAGAGGCCAAGAGCAGAATGCTATGCTATGCGATGTGATGCGATGCGATGCGATGCGATGCAATGTGATGCGATGCGATGCAATGCGATGCGATGCGATATGATATAGATCTGTATTCTTGCCCAAATCTCATGTTGTATTGCAATCTCCAATATTCTAGGTGGGTCCTGATGTGAGGTGATTGGATCATGAGGGCAAGTTTCCTACTTGGTACTGCAGAACTGTGAGACAATTAAACCTCTTTTCTTTGTAAATTACTTAATCTCCAGTATTTCTTTATAAAACTGAGAGAATAAGCTAATACATAAAGTAACAAATATGTAATCAAATGTCAAAAGAAAAGCAGTCAATATTAATTGAAATTTAGATGACATGGATGTTAGAATTAACAGACAAGAACTTCAAGTAAGTCATAAGCAATATCCTAAAATAGCCCATAAAGATTCACTGTCTTAATTCTGGGGAT
The DNA here is from genome assembly GCF_000951035.1 of Colobus angolensis palliatus. Lineage (NCBI taxonomy): Eukaryota > Metazoa > Chordata > Mammalia > Primates > Cercopithecidae > Colobus > Colobus angolensis. The sequence continues at coordinate 6,374,106 of NW_012113919.1, read as the reverse complement.
TATAAGATGAAGAGATATCACACCAAAGACTATGGCATATAACATTGCAAAAGAAATTTAGCACATATAATTAAGATCTATAGTTGTGAAGGTTAATTTTATGTATCAAATTGGAAGGTGTTTATGGATGATGGTAACGTTTAAATTAATTAAATTTGAGTAAGTTGATTGCCCACCATAATGTGAGTGGGCCTGATTGAGTCAATTGAAGGCCTGAATAAAACAAAAAACAGGCCTCCACAAGCAAGGGGAAATTCTCCAGCATACTATCTTCAGACTTTATCTATACCATCAGGTTTCCTGTGTCCCCACCCCGCTGGCCTTCAGATTGTAAATGCACCATAGGTTCTCCTAGGTCTCCAGTCTGTCTGGTCTTCAGATTGACAATGCCTCATCAGCTCCACTGGGTCTGAAGCCTGCTGGCCCATATGGTAGATTTAGATTCACCAGCCTCCATAATCATGTGAGCCAATTCCTTATAACATATCTCTTCATATGCATGTACATTCTATTGATTCTCATTTTGGGGATATTCTTGGTTAATAACTAATCAATTGATTTTGATTTAAACAAAAGAGAGTTTAGCCAAGTTTAGCTAATCTAAGTAAATTAGCCCTTTAGAAGTGGATAGTGTTCCTGGATGGTAGCAGAGTGATTTGAAGCACAGGAAAGATTTTACATACCAGTTCTGGTTTTCATGATAGAGGGGCTACATGTAAAAGTCTAGAAAGGAATATCCATGATCTGAGGAGGATGTCTAGAAGTTGAAAACACCACAGCCTAAGAGATAGAAAGATGATGGGTAGGTCAGTCCCACAAATGGAAATAAATTAATTCTGCTAAAACCAAAAATGAACTTGTAAGGGATTTCTTTCCCATGGCACACGGACAAGAGCTCCATGCCTGACACTTTAATTTTAGCCTTGTGAGATCCTAAGCAAAGAAATCAATAAAGTGTTCTTACCAAATGGAGCTAATAAATGAATGTTATTTTAATTAGCTAAGTCTGTGGTAATTTGTTACACAGTTATAGAAAAATAATACAAAGCAAATATTATAAATGTACCTAAAGACTTAAAATAAAATAATACCTTAATAAACAGAACATCTCAGAAGATAAAAAACTATACCTATGAAAAAATGGAAAATCTAAAAGTGAAAATAATACTTGAAATTTAAAAAAATGCATGTGCTTAACAGCAGACTGATGATGTCGAAAGTAAGAATATGAACTTGAAGAAAAATGGAATTTGAAATAAAAGTAGAATCAAACTGAAAATTAAAAAAAGAAACAGAACCTCAACGAATTGTAAGAACTATTAACTAGACTAACATATATCTAATTGCAGTAACAATGAGTACAGCCAAAGTTATCCTAAGTAAAAACAACAAATTTGAATAAATCACATTAGCTTTCTTCAAATTATACTACAGCACTATAGTACCCAAACAGCATGATACTGGTATAATACCAGATAAGTAGACAAAGGGAATAGAATATATAACACAGAAACACATCCATACATCTACAGTGAGCTCATTTTCCACAAAGGTACCAAGAGCATACATTGAGGAAAGGACAGTATTTTCAATAAATTTTGGTGGAATAACAGGACATCAATATTTAGAAGAATAAAACTAGACCCCTATTTCCTTCCATATGCAAAATTCATGCCAAAATGGAATATAGAATTAAATCTAATACTTCTAACTATAAAACTACTGTAAGAAAACCTCATGGAAACTCTCCAGGACATTGGACTGGGTAAAGATTTCTTTAATAATACCTTACAAGAACAGGCAACCCACTCAAAAATGGACCAATGGGATCACATAAAGTTAAAAAGCTTCTCCACATCAATTAAGTGAAGAGACAACCCACAGAACGGGAGAAAATATTTCCAAATTATCCATCTGACATGGATTAATAATGAAAATATGTGAACAACTATCCAAAAATAAAGCACCGACATAAGAACCAAACATCAGGTAAGCAATCACAGTACCTGATTTTAACATCATATTAATAAAAGAGGCTCTGAGGATGATACAAAAATCAATATTCAGTGGCCTAAACCACCCCTCCCACACATCCTCGCCACAGCCACATGGTGTGGAGTGTGACTCTGTGCACTTGGTGTATGAAGAATACAGCAATTGAGGGAATTTGCATTGGAACTCAGTGCTGCCCTGTCACAGCATACAGCAACCAGGGCAGAATTCAGCTGCTGCTCATGGAGGGAGCATTTGAACTAGCCCCAGCTAGAGGCAAATTGTCCATCTGGGCAGTGAGAACTTGAGTTCTGGCAAGCCCCACCACCATGGGCTAAACTTCTTAGGTGTCCTAAATCAATTTGAAAGGCAGTGTAGGCCATGAGGGATGCAATTTCTGGGCAAGTCCTGGTGTTATGCTGGTCTTACAACCAGTGGACTTAGGATGCACACCACCTAGTGAGGTACAATCAGGGGCTGCCTAGGGAGTGCTTGCATCATCCCTCTTTCAACCCCAGGCAGCACAGCCCACAGCTCTGGGAGAGACTTCTTCCCTCTGTTTGAGAAGAGGAGAGAGAAGAGTAAGGAGGACTTTATCTTGCAACTTTGTTACCAGCTCAGCCACAGTAGAATAGGGCACCAGGCAGAGTGCTGAGGCCTCCATTCCAGGACCTAGCTCCCCAACAACATTTCTAAACACCCCCTGATCCCTTGGGCCAGAAGAGAATCTGCTGCCTTAAAGGGAAGGATTCAGTCCTGTAAAAATTCATTACCTCCTGACTAAAGAGCACTTCGGGTGTGAATAACCAGCAGTCATAGCCAGGAAGTGCTTGTCATGGGCCTTGGGTGAGACTCAGACCCATGTTAGCTTCAGGCGTGACCCAGCACATACCTAGCTGTGATAGCTGTGGGGATGAACAGAGAGGGAAGAATAAAGGACACTTTGTCTTGCACCTTGGGTACCAGCTTGGCCTCAGGGGAGTAGAGCACCAAGCAGACTCCTAGAGTCCGCAGTTGCAGACCTTGGATCCTGGGTGGCATTTGTGTAGCTACCCTGGGCCAGAAGAGAGCCCACTGCCCTGAAAGGAGAGATTCAGGGCTAGCAGCATTCATCACAAGCTGACTGAATAGCCTATGGTCCTTGAGTGAATATCAGTAGTAACCATGCAGAAATACTGAAGGAAGTTCTTCAATCTGAAGGAAAAGGACACTAATGAGCAAAAAGAAATCATCTGAGAGTACAAAACTCACTGATAATAGTAAGTACAGAGGAAAACACAGAATACTGTAATACTATAACTGTGGTGTATAAATTACTCATAACTTGAGTAGGAAGACTAAAAGATAAACTTATTAAAAAATGACAAAACATTTTGAAACATAAAAAGTATAATAAAATATAAATAATAACAACACAAAATTTTAAAAAGGGAAGTTGAATTTGAAATGTAGAGTTTTTATTAGTTGTTTTCTTTGTTTATGCAAGCAGTATTAAGTTGTCATCAATTTAAAATAATGGGTTACAAGATATTATTTACAAAACTGCTGACCTCAAATTTAAAAAAAGGTATATGCAATGCATACAAAAAATAAAAGGTAAGAAAATTAAACATATCACCAGAGAAAAATCTACTTAACGAAAAGGAAGATTGAAAATAAGGAAAAGAATATGACAAAACAACTGGGAAACAAATAATAAAATAGCAGGAGTAAGTTCATATTTTCAATAATAACGTTGAATGTAAATGAACTAAATGTTTCAACCAAAAGACATAGGCTAGTTGTATGAACAGAAAAAAACAAGGCCCAACCGTCTGTGGCCTATAAGAAACACAATTCACCTATAAAGACACATATAGACTAAAAATAAAGAGATGGAAAAAGATATTCCATACAAATGTAAACCATAAAATAGCAGGAATAGCTACATTTATATTAGACAAAATAAATTTTAAGACAAAAAGTGTAAGAAGACACAAAGAAGGTTATTATTAATGATAACAGAATCAATACATTAAGAGGATTTATCAAGAGGAAATATACATGCATCTAACACTGGAGCACTGAGATATTTAAAGCAAATATTATCAGAGCTAAAGAGAGATAGATTTCAATATGATAAGACATGGAGACTTCAACATTTAACTTTCAGCATTGGACAGATCATCAGACAGGAAATCAACAAAGAAACATTGAACTTTATCTGCATTATAGACCAAATGGACCTAATGAGTATTACAGAAAAGGTCATCCAATGGCTGCAGGATGTGTATTCTGTGAAATTAGAAATGAAAAAGGAGACATTACAAATGATACCACAGAAATCCAAAGGATCACTCACTAGAGGCTACTCTGAACAACCATATGCCAATACATTGGAAAATCTAGAGGAAATGCAAAAATTCCTAGACATCTACAACATACCAAGAGTGAATCATAAAGAAATCCAAAACCTGAGCAAAAACAAGAAATGAGTTTGAAGCTGTAATAAAAAGTTTCTTAGTAAACAAGAGCCCCTAACCTGATGATTTAACTGCTGAATTTTACCCAACATTAAAGAAGAAATATTACCAAAGATATTTAAACTATTCAGAAAAATAGAGGAGGAGTGAATACTTCCAAATTCATTAAATGAGGCCAACATTACCCTGATGCCAAAACCAAAGACATATCAATAATAGAAAACAGCACACCAATATTTCTGATTAATATTCATGTAAAAATCCTCAATGAAATACTAGAAAATGAAATTGAATAACACATTAGAAAGATTAGCCACCATGACCAAGTAAGATTTATCTCTGAGGTGCAAGGATGGCTCAATATATGCGAATAAATCAATGTGCTATATTACATTAACAGAATGAAGGACAAAAAAACCATATGATCATTTCAGTTAATGCTGAAAAAGCATTGAATAAAATTCAGTATTGTTCATGACCAAAAAAAAAAAAAAAACTCAAAAACCTGGGTATGGAAGAAACATACCACAACATAATAAAAACCACGTACAACAGACCCACAGCTAGTATCATACTGAATGGGGAAAAACTGCAAGCCTTTTCTCTAAGATCTGAAACAAGGCAAGCATGCCTACTGTAACCACTGTTGTTTCACATAGTACTGGAAATCCTAGCTAGAGCGATTAGACGATAGAAAGAAATAAATAGCCTCCAAATTGGAAAGGAAGTCAAATTATCTATGTTTGTAGATAATATGATTTTATATTTGGAAAACCCTAAAGACTCCACTGGAAACTATTAGAACTGATAAATTTACTAAGGTTGAAGGATACAAAATCAACATACCAAAATCAATAACACTTTTGTCAAAGGATGCTTGGGGTGTCACTTCACCAGCCAGAACTTCTGTGGGTGGTAGTGTCCCTGCTCAAGATTTGCTTGGGCATACTGGGCCCATTCTGCCTACTTAGTCTGCCAGGCTGCACTCAACTTGCACTACCAGCCTGAATCCCATGTCTGTTAAAGGGGAGCGAGGTGCAGAGTAGTGAGGGGGTGTGTGAGCAAGTGAGCATGGAGTCTGGTCACCATGTACATTCAGGCATGCCTGCTGCAGTGGGGTGGGCAATTCCAGGTGCTGGCACAGGCTCCAGCTCCCTGTGAGGCTGTGGTGGATCAGGCATACCACAATCAGCTTCCACAGCTGGCTCTGGGGAATGCATTTCTGACTGGAAACTTGGAGATGCCAGGAACTGCAGATCCTCAAAGAAGGCGTCACAGCCCTGGTGCAGAGAGCTCCTAGGTCTGGGCTCCCCTCAGTGCCGCAGTTTTTCTTTCCTTCTTTATTCTATCCCTCTCATTGCCCACAACTTGGTGAGTCAGGGGCGTGTTTCAGTCCTGTTTGTGTTACAGCTCTTTCAGCCCCACCCTTAGTGGGTCCCACGTTCTTGACTTGTGTCCAGGAAAAAGTGAGGTATGCAGATAAGTGGAGGGTGAGCAACACAAAGTGGTGTTTTATTCAGCTACAGAACAGCTCGGAGGAGAACCACAGTGGCTAGCTCCTCCCCACAGGCAGGGCATCCCAATGAGTGTTCAGCTTTCAGCAGAGAGGAGACCCACAGTGGGTAGGTGGGTAGTTCCTTTCTGCAGGCCGGTTGTGCCATTATCTGTTCAGCTCTCAGCAGAGAGGAAACTCATAGTGGATAGCTTGCCCTGCAGCCAGATCATCCCATCGTCTGCCCAAGTCTGGCTAAGCCTGGAGTTTTTATGGGCCTCAGGGTGGGAGAAGTGTGTCCATGGGTGGTGGTCCCTGAAAAAGCATCATAACTTCTTACTCTGGTTCACAGAACAGGCAGCCTGGCCCACAGGCCTCAGGCAGTCTCTGATCTAAAAGTGGGATTTCACCAGGGACCTGCTTCTTTTCACCCAGGAGCCTGTCTGCCTTGCCTTCTGCTACCATTATCTTGCTGTCCATGGTGTCCAGAGGGTCGAAAGTCCAGAGGGCACCTAGGTGGCAGAGGGCTGGCATGTCAGTGCTGCCCTGAGCAGATGCACACATGGCCAGGTTGTGACACTGGCCTGGGCTCGGCCACAACTTTGCTCCAAAATTAGGGTGGGTGCCAGGAGCAGAGAGAGGCCAGGCAGTGGAAGCAGACACTTCTGAGCTTGTAGAGGTAAGGGGGGTTTCCCAGGCTCCAGAGACAGCAGAGATGCCTGGGTTCATAGCTATGGCTGGGAGGCTACAGCTGCGACAGGTACGGTGGGGCTTCCACCCCTCCAGCTGGGAAGGGGGTGGGACTTCTGCCTATCCCCAGTCAGCAGACAGCCCTGGCCACTCCTCCCCTGCTGCAGCCAGCATCTTTGCAGCAGCTGCTCCAGATGGACCTTCACTGCCATCACTTTTATATGTCAACAGTGAACAATCTGAAAAAGAAATCAATCAAGTAATCCTACTTACAATAGCCACAAATAAAATTACATATCAAGAAATTAATGTAAACAAAGAAATGAAAGATCCCTACAATAAAAACTATAAAACATTAATGAAAGAGACTGAAGAGGATACACAAAAATGAGAAGATATTCCGTGTTTATAAATGGGTAGAAGAAGCATTGTTAAAATGTCCATACCACCTGTATTAGTGTGTTCTTGCACTGCTATAAAGAAATACTTAAAACTGGGTAATTTATAGTCAAAAGAGATTTAACTGGCTTATGGTTACGAAGGCTATACAGGAAGCATGACTGGAGAATCCTTAGGAAACTTTCAATCATTCCATAAGGGAAAGCAGGTATATCTTAAATGATTAGAGAAGGAGTAAGAGAAAAGGGGGAGGTGCTACACAATTTTAAGCAACCAAATCTCATGAGAATTCACTATCACAAGAACAACAAGGGAGAAATCTTGCCTCCATGATCCAATCACCACCCACTAGGCCCCTCCTCCTACATTGGAGATTACAATCTGACATGAGATTTGAGTGTAAACACAAACCCAAACCATATCACTACCCAAAGTAATTGATATATTCAATGGACTTCCTTGCAAAACATCAAAGACATCCTTCACAGAAATAAAAAAAAAGTTTCTAAAATTCATATGGAACCACAAAAGACCCCAAATAGCCAAAGTCATCCTGAGCAAAAAGAAAAAAAAAAAAAAAAACTGAAGGAATTATATTACCTTTCTTCAAATTATACTAATGAGCTGTAGTAACCAAAACAGCATGGTACTGGAATAAAAACAGGTACATAGAACAATAAAACAGGATTGAGAACACACAAACAAATCTACACCTCTACAGTCAAGTCATTTTCAACAATGGTGCCAAGAACATACATTAGGGAAGGGAAAACTAAATAGCAACATGTTGAAGAATGAAACTAGCTCCCTATCTCTTGCCTTATACAAAAATCAAATCAAAATAGATTAAAGACTTAAAACTAAGACCTCAAACTATGAAATTTCTACAAGTAAATCCTGGCTTAACTCTCCAGGAAGCAGATTGGGCAAAAATTTATTTAGTAAAACCCCACAAGCACAGGCAACAAAAGCAAGAATACACAATGGGTTCTCAAGTTAAAAAGCTTCTGCACAGCCAAAAAAAAACAATCAACAAAGTGAAGAGACAACTCGCAGAATGAGAGAAAATATTTGCAAACTACTCATCTGACAAGGAATTAATAGCCAGAATATACAAGGAGCTCAAACATCTCTTTAGGAAAATTCCAATGATCTGATTAAAAAGTGGGCAAGGAATCTGAGTAGACATTTCTCGAAAGAAGACATACAGGTTCCAAACTGGCATATGAAGAGGTGTTCAGCATCACTGACCATTAGAGAAATGGAAATGAAAGCTATGGTGAGAAATTATCTCACTCCAGTTAAAACAGCTTTTATCCAAAAGTCAGGCAATAACATGCTGGTGAGGATGTGGAGAAAAGGGAACCCTCATACACTGTTAGGGGGAATGTAAATTAGCATAACCACTATGAAGAACAGTTTGGTGGTCCCTCAAAAAAACTAAAAATAGAGCTACCATATGATCCAGTAACCCTACTGCTGGGTATGTACCAAGAAGAAAGGAAATCAGTATATTATAGAGATATCTGCACTCCCGTTTTTGTTGCTGTTCTGTTCACTATAGCCAAGATTTGGAAGCAACCTAAGAGTCCATAAACAGATGAATGGAAAAAAATATGGTACTTATACACAATGGACTACTATTCAGCCATAAAAAAAATTAGATTCAGTCATTTGCAACAACATGTGTGGAACTGGAGCTTCTTTTGTTAGGTAAAATAAGCCAGGCATAGAAAGAAAAATATTGCCATGTTTTTACTTACTTGTGGGATCTAAAAGTCAAAAACAATTAAACTCAGAGAGAAACATAGCAGAATAATGGTTACCAGAGGCTGGAAGTATAGCAGGGGATTGGGTGGGAGGCAAGGATGTTTAATGGGTACAAAAAGATAGAAAGAATGAATAAGACCTAATATTTGATATCAAAACAGGGTGACTATAGTCAAGTATTTAATTGTACATTTTAAAGTAGCTCAAAGGATATAATTGTGTTGTTAGTAACACAAAGGATAAATGCTTTAGGGAATGGACAGCCCATTATTCATGATGTGATTATCATGCCTGTAACAAAATATCTCATATACCCCATAAATATATATACCTATTATGTATCCACAAAAATTAAACATAAATAATTAGATAAAAGATGTATGGCACAATCATAAAGAAATTAGATGGGCCAGGAGCAGTGGCTCATGCATGTAATCCTAACATTTGGGAAGCTGAGGTAGAAGGATCACTTGAGGTCAGGATTTGGAGGCTGTGATTGCACCACTGCTTTCCAGACAGCAGCAGAGCAAGACCCTATCTAGTTTAAAAAAGTATGGGTTCAACAAAGAGGGAAAAGAGGGCCAAGAACAGAGTCAATTCTGATTCAGAAAGAATTGCTGAAAGAACATACATTTCTGTGCAGAAAAAATATAAAGCTTGGAGTAAAGAGATGGGCTTTTAGACCTCAACCTGCTACTACCTAACTAACTTTGCAAAAATCATTACTTCTCTCTGGACCTTCCTAACATGAAGAACTTGACCTGGATGATTGTTATAATTTTTATATTTTGTTTGATAATTAGCTCTTTTATATAATAAAGTAATAAATAATGTACTCCAAAATACCTTTATGTGTACATTTTTTAGGTTGGCCTTATTTCCCTCTAATTATGTAATGGCAGTACTTGAATTGTGAAGGTTTTTTTTTCCTAAAAAAATATAGATTCTAGAATTTACATTTAGAAATGTAAGGTATAAAGCTATAATGGATAAGATGTTCTGAGTTTCCCATTCACAAGACTAGTGGTTGTGTATTCCAGGGAAAGAGATGTCAAGGTATATACAATCAGAGAAAGAATAATTAAAAAATGAAGTATAGAACTGAGGGTGGTGGAAGGACTGAAGGTTTGGAATGACAACCACAATTTGTAGGTCGCAGTGCAATCTTCACATTAGTAAGAGCTTACCTGGGTGATACGGTTATGCCTCTCCAGCAAATAACTCCTTATGGAGGGCAGATGGCATGTTATTTTCCAGGTGTCAGGACCTAAGAATGTCTGTTTTACTTGGTTCATTTTACATAAACATTTCTTCTTCTGTTGAAATATTATACTATATGCTGCAGAAAGCAGAAGGGATGATGATGCAGCATAAAAATTTGAAACAGTAATAAGAAGCCATGGCAGCAGGTGCACTTGGCTAAAGAATGAAGAAGGCACAGTGTGGCACAGACAGCAGGAGATTAGATGAAATGCACAGTTTACAGGGATAAAAATTTGGTAACAAATAAATTTGAGAAGAGATCACAACAATATGACTCTGGACTGGGTGCTGAGAACAGAAGTAGTATCTATATAGAATAGAAAGCTAAGTGCTCAGAAAGAAAAGAAAAGCAAAAGATAGAAAAGATACAGTTAGGATGTCACTATAATTAAGCAGTCAGAGAAATTACCATAACTACTTGTAAAGTGATGCAGAGATCTGTGAATTATGATCCACAGGGCAAATCTGGCTGATGGCCCAAATGACTAAAAATCCAGAGTCAGATAAACAATGAAAATCCATATAAGAATATGTCACAGGAGCTATACATTACTATCTGGCCTTTAACTGCAAAAGTCATTCTCCCACTAGAGTAGTCAGTTAGCAAATATTTAATTAATCAACTCATTTCTTTGACTCATTAACGAATACGTTTAACACTTACCTTTTGACAGACATAGCTTGCTGTGTGCTAGAGCAATGCCGATAAAGGTAGCCATCTAAAACACTGTACTCCTCAGTACAGTGAATCGGGAGTGTAATTCAAGGTCTGCTCAGATTCCTTGCCCATTTTTAAATCAGATCATTAGAAATTTCCTGAAGAGATGTTTGAGGTCCTTCTATATTCTAGTTATTAATTCCTTGTCAGATGAGTAGTTTGCAAATATTTTCTCTCATTCTGTGGGTTGTCTCTTGACTTTGTTGATTGTTTTCTTGGTTGTGTACTTCTGTTGGTAAAGGAATAGAAAATCAACAAATCTTTAGAAAGTAATTACAATAATGACAAGCTCTGAAAAGAAGCATATATGTTTTCTAACAGGGAGCAATGTATAAATGGACTTTCCCTAATCTTGGAAAGTATTGATGGCTTTCATGAGAAAGTGGTCAAGCAACTGAGGGCTGCCAGATAAATACGATCTACTCAGGGTGAAGAGGAAGGAGAGATAGTCTAGAGAGAGGGAATATCACATGTAAAAGCTTTCAGGAATAAAAGAGATTCGATGCATTTGAGGAAAGTAACAAGGCCAATGAGTTTGAAACACAGAGAATGAGGCAGCACCTTGTGGGCTATGAGTGATTGATAATATTTTTTGTCTACCTAGCTCATGGGTGAATATAATTTAATCCAGACTTTTAGTCTTTAGCCCAAAGATAAACGGGAGACAAGAGACCCAGGTTAGCAGCCCAGTGGTTGGCTTAGAGAGGTGTACACTTAAATTATGTTGAGACCATCTTATCTCCTTGAGACATTTACCAGAATGATGTATCAGGAAACATACTTTCTCTTCCTCTGGAAATTCAAGCTATAATGGAAATATATAATATATGTTTGGAAATGCTAATGGGCATCTCAAATTCATATTCAGGTGTCTACCTGAGAACAATGCCTACACAAAGAGAGGAAGAGGAAGAGGAAGAGAAAGGAGAAGGAGAAGAAGAAGCAGAATGAGGAGGAGGAAGAGGAGGAAGAGAAGGAGGAAGAAGAGAGAGGGAGAAACTGAATAAAATTCCTGAGATTATAAATAGGACACCTATTCAGCCATGATAGAAGATTATATAATTAATTATTTACTGGCTTGATGAAACAATAATTTAGTTGTTTATTAAATCTTTTGAGGTGTATTTTTTTATTGATAGTTAAAAGAGTCTTTAAGAATTGTAGATTTCATAAACTGAGAGACTGGGTAATTTACCCTGTGTTTCTTATAGTGATTTTCCTAAATTTCTCATTTTGAGGCAAATAGGAAAAAACTAAAAGAAAGTGGAAATTCATGTGAAAGATATATATATATAGAAATATATATATTTTTTTTCCAGAATGCTATTGTTTTATCTTTTCTGGATGAAAAAGACGAAAATACACTTAGGTGTACTTGCTCATTCAACATATATATATGAAGCACCTCTTATGAACCTGATATTTATTTAGATGCTAAGCACATAAAGGAAAATAAAACAAAAAAATTCCCTGCTCTCATGGAACACCTGCTTTAGTAAACCTGTTTAAATATAGGCACACCTTGTTTTATTGTGCTTCACAGGTATTGTGATCTAAGTTTGTGGCAACCTTGTGTCGAGTAAATCTATTGGTGCTATTGGTGTCATTTTCCCAAGAGCAGACATTCTTTTCATGTCCCTGTGTTACATTTTAATAATTCTTGCCAAAGAATAGCAAACCTGACAAATGTCCTATGTGCTCTCACTACTCTACCAACTGGCTGTTTTCCATTTTTTCTTCCCTCTTCTTGGGCCTTCCTATCCCCTGACACACAATATTTAAGTTAAACCAGTTAATAGCCCCCTACAATGGCCTTTAAATGCTGAAGTGAAGTGAAAAGTCACACATCTTTCACTTTCAATCAAAACTAGAAATGACTCAGCTTAGTGAAGAAGGCATGTTGAAAGCTGGGATAGCCTGAAAGATGGGCTGCATGTGCCAACCATTTAGCCAAGTTGTGAATGCAAAACAAATGTTTTTGAAGGAAATTTAAAGTGCTACTCCAGTGAACACACAAATGGTAAGAAAGCAAAATAGCCTTATTGCTGATATGGAGAAAGTTTTAGCAGTCTGAGTAGAAGATCAACCAGACACAACATTTCTTTCAGGAAAAGCCTAATCCAGAGCAAGGTCCTAACTCTCAATTTTATGAAGGCAGACAGAAGTAAGAAAGCTGCAGAAGAAAAGTTTGAATCTAGTAGAGGTTGGTTCATGAGGCTTAAGGAAATAAGCTATCTTCATAATATAAAAGTGCGAGGTGAAACAGTAAGTGCTTATGTAGTAACCACAGCATATTATCCAGATCATCTAATTAAGATAAATTATGAAGATGGCTACACTACACAACAGATTTTTCAATGTATATAAAACAGTCTTCTATTGGAAGAAGATACCATCTAAGGCTTCCATAGTTAGACAGGAAAAGTAAATGCCTGGCTTCAGAGCTTTAAACAAGGCTGACAGTCTTGTTAGGAGACAACACAATTGATGACAGTATTAGTCCTTGCATTGCTATAAAGGCATAACTGAGACTGAGTAATTTATAAAGAAAAGAGGTTTAATTGGCTCATGGTTCTACAGGCTGTACAGGAAGCATAGTGGCTTCTGGGGAGGCCTCAGGAAAGTTACATTCATGGCTGAAGGCAAAGGGGAAGCAGGCACTCCTTACATGGCTGGCACATAAGAAACAGATGGGGGGAGGTGCCACACACTTTCAAACAATCAGATTTCCTGAGCACTCTATCACAAGAATAGCACCAAAAGGATGATGCTAACCTTTCATAAATGATACACCCCCATAATTGAATCATCTCCCACTCGAGCCCCACCTCCAACATTTGGGATTATAATTAAATATGAGATTTGGGTGAGGACACAGATCTAAACCGTATTAGTGACTTTCAATTGAAGCCAAGGCTATAGTGTCAAGGCCTTTAACAATTATGCTAAATGTAATTTGGGTGTTATCTATGAATAGGACAGTAATGTCTGGATGATAGCATATTTTCTTACATAATGGTTTACTAAATATTTTAAACCCACTGTTGAGACCTACTACTCAGAACAAAATATTTCTTTTAAAATGTTACTGCTCATTGACAATATACCTAGTCATCTAAGAGATCTGATGGAAATTTACAAGGAGATTAATGCTGTTTTCCTGCTTGCTAACCCAGCATCTATTCTGTATATCATGGATGAAGGAGTAATTTTAACTCCTTTTTTTTTTTTTTTGAGACGGAGTCTCGCTCTGTCGCCCGGGCTGGAGTGCAGTGGCCAGATCTCAGTTCACTGCAAGCTCCGCCTCCCGGGTTTACGCCATTCTCCTGCCTCAGCCTCCCGAGTAGCTGGGACTACAGGCGCCTGCCACCTCGCCCGGCTAGTTTTTTGTATTTTTAGTAGAGACGGGGTTTCACCGTGTTAGCCAGGATGGTCTCGATTTCCTGACCTCGTGATCCGCCCATCTTGGCCTCCCAAAGAGCTGGGATTACAGGCTGGAGCCACCGTGCCTGGCCTATGGGTTACTTCTTGTGGATGAACAAAGAAAGCGGAATCTATTCTGTGTAAAGACACCATGAAAATTGTTCAAATGACAACAAAGCATTTTGAATATTACATAAACTTAGTTTATCAAGCAGTGGAAATGTTTGTAAAGATTGACCTCCAATTTGAAAAAAGTTCTACTACAACTGGAATGCTGTCAAACATCACCACATTCCACAGAAAAATCTTTCATTAAAGGAAGCCTATTGCAAAATTCGTTGTTGTCTTATTTTAAGAAAGTGTCCCAGCCACCACAATGTTCAACAACTACCACCTTGATCAGTCAGCAGCCATCAACATTAGGGCAACAAACTCCACTAGCAAAAAGATTATGACTCACTGAAGGCTCAGATGATTGCTAGCATATTTTTGCTGTAAAAAATTTTAAAATTAAGGTATGTATATTGTTTTTTGGACAAGTTGATATTACACACTGAATAAACTACAGTATAACATAACTCTATATACCCTTAGAAATAAAAAGAAACATGTCACTTGCTTTTTGCTGTGATCAGGAACCAAATACACATGAAGATAAGCCTTATTGAGAATATCTTATTTTAAATGTAAAATGAATTAATGATATTACAGTATGGTTTTTCATGAACTGGATAGAAAAACATTGTGATTTATCAACATCACTTTCATAATTAAATTATCATTTCTCTGATTAGGTCTTAGGAAGAAATTAGCCAAAATAAATAGGCTCTGGCTTCTGAAATGACCACCTTTTCAACACGTAAGTACTGAGGTGGTTGTTTTGATCTATTAGAAATTTGAGCTTCTGCAATTTGTATCATGTTGTAAGTCCTAAATGTGTTACTCTTAGTCTTCTTGGACAAAATATAAATGGGGACTGGTCTATCTGAAACATTGGTTCTGGAGTAGCCAGTGGACAATCTACCTTCAGAGATCTCTTCCCAGGAAAAATCCCTGACCTGGTTTGATAATGCAAAAGTAGATAATTTGTGTTACTTATATCCTCATTCATAAACTTGTTTGTAATGTACAGTTAGTGGTATATGTTAAGGCACAGTCTATACAAGTGCATCAGAGCCCAGATTCGGGCCACTGGAACTAGTATGAAGGTCCAGGAGCAAAAGAAACCTAGATTAAAGTGATTTTTATGAGTCTGACTCAACTGTAGTTTGTGATTTGATCATATGTGGAAAACATGATGAAAGGGTCATTCTTCGCTTTCTGATCCATTTCACAGGGTGGGTATCAAAGTAAAATTTCTCTGTGTGCTTATACTAAAAGGAAATTTTTAACTAGTGCGATATGGATTACAAGACATGAATTAAGTTTGGAACACTTAAATTACCCTAATGTATTATAATTTCACTTTGATTTGCCTGACCCTGCCTTTATTCTCTACCCCAACTCCCACCTCCAATCTATTGTAAGCTCCTATAAGTAAGGGACTTGGATTTGTTTAATAAACCATAACCAATTCTTAGAACCACACTTAGCACCTTTTAGGTAAAAGATGCATTTAAATCATTAAATGAAAGAATGAATAAGACAATTAATTAAATATATTAACATATTTTTAAAATAACACTCAACATTCAAAAATACATGTCTGGAGACCTTATCCCAGAAATATTTTGTGCATAATTACAACATTTCAGTTGGCAAATAATTGAAATAAATAATCTTTTTATAATTTTATTTTATGTTTTAATTTGTGTGGGTACATATAGGTATATATTTTTATACAGTACATGAGATATTTTGATATAGGCATGGAATGAGTAATAATCACATAATAAAAAATTGACTATCCTTTCAAGCATTTATCCTTTGTGTTGCAAACAATCTAATTATGCACTTTTAGTTTTTTAAAAATGTACAATTAAATTATTTATTGACTATAGTAACCCTGTTGTGCTATCAATACTGGGTCTTATTTATTCTTTCTATTTTTCTTAACCCATTAACAATCCCTACTCCCATTTTCCACCCACCTACTACCCTTCCCGGCCTCTGGTAACCATCATTCTATTCTTTATCTTCATGAGTTCAACTGTTTTTGATTTTTAGATACCACAAATAAGTGAGAACATGTGAAGTTTGTTTTTCTGTTCCTGGCTTATTTTACTTAACATAATGACCTCCAGTTCCATTGATGTTGTTACAAATGACTGAATCTCATTTTTTAAATAGCTGAATAGTACTTCATTGTGTCTAAGTACCACATTTTCTTTATCCATTCATTTGTTGATGGACACTTAGGTTGCTCCCAAATCTTGGCTATTGTTAACCAGGGTAGAACAAACATGAGAATGCAGATATCTCTTCAATATGCTGATATCCTCTGGGTATATACCCAGCAGTGGAGTTACTGGTTCATTTGGTAGCTGTATTTTTCATTTTTTGAGGAATCTTCAAACTGTTCTCCACAGTTGTTGTACTATGAAAATTTACATTTCCAATAAAAGTGTACGAAGGTTCTCTTTTCTCCCCATCCTCACTAGTGTTTGCTATTGCTTAACTTTTGGATAAAACCCATTTTAACGGAAGTGAAATGATATCTCACTGTAAGTTTTGACTTCCATTTCTCTGATGATCAGTGATGTTGAGTACCTCTTTATATGACTGTTTGGAATCTGTATGTCTTCTTTTGAGAAATGTCTACAGATATCCTTTGTCTGTTTTTTCAGTCAGATCACTAGAAGTTTTCTAAAGAGGTATTTGAGTTCCATACATCTGGTTATTAATCCCTTGTCAGATGGGTAGTTTGCAAATATTTTGTCTCATTCTGTAGGTTGTCTCTTCACTTTGTTGATTGTTTCCTTCATTGTACAGAAGCTTTCTAAGTTGATGTGATCTCATTATCTCATTTGTTCAGTTTTGCTTTGGTTACTTGTGCTTATGGGATATTACTCAAGAAATTTTTACCCACACCAATGTCCTGAAGGGTTTCCTCAATACTTTTTTGTAGCAATTTCACAATTTGAGATCTTAGATTTAAGTCTTTAATCAAGTTTGATTTTTTTTTTTTTTTTTTTGAGACGGAGTCTAGCTCTGTCACCCAGGCTGGAGTGCAGTGGCCGCATCTCAGCTCACTGCAAGCTCCGCCTGCCGGGTTTACGCCATTCTCCTGCCTCAGCCTCCCGTGTAGCTGGGACTACAAGCGCCCGCCAACTCGCCCGGCTAGTTTTTTGTATTATTTTTAGTAGAGACGGGGTTTCACCGTGTTAGCCAGGATGGTCTCCATCTCCTGACCTCGTGATCCGCCCCCTTGGCCTCCCAAAGTGCTGGGATTACAGGCTTGAGCCACTGTGCCCGGCCTAAGTTTGATTTTTTTAAATCAGACAATTGATAGGGGTCTAGTTTAGTTCTTCTGCATATTGCTATTTAGTTTTCCCAGCCCTGTTTATTGAAGTAACTGTTTGTTTTCCCAGTGTATGTTCTTGACCCCTTTGTCAAAAATGAGTTCAGTGTAGGTGTGTGGATTTATTTGTCCATTCTCTATTCTGTTCCTTTGGTCTATGTGTCTGTTTTTATGCCAGTACTGTGCTGTTTTTGTTACTATAGCTCTGTGGTATAATTTGAAGAAAGGTAATGCAATTCCTCCAGTTTTGATCTTTTTGCTCAGGATAGCTTTTGTTATACTGGTCTTTTGTCATTCCATATACATTTTAGCATTGTTTTCTCTATTTCTGTGATCAATGTCATTGGCATTTTGATAGATATTGCATTGAATCTGTAGATTGCTTTGGGTACTGTGCACATTTTAACAATATTGTTCTTCTAATTCGTGAACATGAAATATCTTTCCATTTTTTGGTGTCCTCTCCAATTTATTTCATTAGTGTTTTATAGTTCTTGTTGTAGAGATCTTTCACTTTTTTGGTTATGTTAATTCCTATATATGAAATTTTATTTGAGGGTATTGTTTATGATATTACTTTACTGATTTCTTTTTCAGATTGTTCACTATTGGCATTTAGAAATGCTACTAATTTATGTGTGCTGATTTTGTGTCCTGCAGCTTTACTGAATTTATAAGTTATAATATTTTCCTGATAGAGTCTTCAGAGTTTTCTAAATATATGATTATATCATCTGCTAACAAGGATAGTTTTTCTTCCTTTCCAATTTGGATGCTATTTATTTCTTTCTCTTGTCTAATTGCGCTAGCTAAGACTTCCAGTACTATTTGAATAACTGGTGAAATTGAGCATCCTTGCTGTGTTTCAGATGTAAGAGAAAAGGCTTGGAGTTTTTCCTCATTCAGTATGATACTAGATGTGGGTCTGTCATATATGGCCTTTATTATGTTGAAGTATGTTTCTTCTATAAGCATATTTTTGAAGCTTTTTATCATGAAGTGATGTTGAACTTTTTCCATCCCTTTATTTTCAGTCTATGTATATCTTTACGTATGAAGTGTGTTTCTTATAGGCAACAGATCATTGAGTATTTTTTATCCATTCAGTCCCTCTTTGTCTTTTGATTGGAGAGTTTAGTGCGTTTTCATTCAATGTTTTTATTGATAAGTAAAGACCTACTCTTGCCATTTTGTTACTTGTTTTCCTTCTATTGAAGATAATTTTATCTGGCAGTATGCTTTGATTTGTTGTTTTTTATTTTTGTGTATTCATTGTGTACTTTCTGATTTGAGGTAACCATTAGGTTTCCAACTACTATCTCATAACCTATTATTTTAAACTGATGAGAAGTTAATTCCGATTGCATAACAAAAACACAAAATAAAACTAATGAAAACCCTATACTTTATTTTCCAGCTTTTAAACTTTGCTTGTTTCCCTTTATGTCTTATTGTACTGTTAATATCTTGAGCAGTTGCTGTACTTTTTTTTATTGGTTCATCATTTAGTCTTTTTACTTTAGTCAAGACAAGTTTACACACCAAAATTATGATGTTACATCATTTTGAGTTTTTTCATGTTCTTCTTATTAGCAGTGAGGTTTAAATCTTCAAATGATTATTTGTTATTGTTCATTAATATCCCTTTCTTTCTGACTGAAGTGCTCCCTTTAGCATTTCTGGTGGGAGTTCTGGTGCTGATGAAATTACTCAACTATTGTTTGTCTGGGAATATCTTTATGTCTCCTTTATGCATAGAGAACATATTCATTGGATATACTATTGTAGGGTAAAAGTTTTTTCCTTCAGTACCTTAAATATGTTGTGACACCCTCTTCTGGCTTGTATGGCTTCCATTATAAAGTCTGCTGCCAGACATATTGGAGCTCCATTATATGTTACTGGTTTCTTTTCTCTTGCTGCTTTTATAATCCTTAATTTATCCTTGACATTTGGGAATTTGATTATTCAATCCCCTGTGGTAGTCTATTTTGGGTTAAATCTGCTTGGTGTCCTATAAGTTTTTTTGTAATTCAATGCTGAAATCTTTCTCTTGATTTGGAAAATTCTATATTATCCCTTTGAGTAAGCTTTCCACTCCTATTTTTTTTTCTCTACTTTTTCTTGAAGGCCAGTAACTCTTAGATTTGCCCTTTTGAGTCTATTTTCTAGATCTTGTAGGTGTGCATCGTTTTTTTATTTTTTTATTATTTTGTCTTTTCTGACTGTGTATTTTCAAATAGCCTGTTCTCAAGCTCACTAATTCTTTCTTCCTTCTGATCAATTCTGCTACTATGAGACTGCGATGCATTTCTCAGCATGTCAGTTGCATTTTTGAACCCTAGAATTTCTGTTTCATTTTTTTAAATAATTTTAATGTCTTTGTTACATTTATCTGATATACTTTTGATGTTCTTCTCTGTGCTATCTGAATTTTTTTTGAGTGTCCTTAAAACAGCACATTTAATTTTCTGCCTGAAAGGTCATGTATGACTGTTTCTCCAGGATTCATCCCTGGTGCCTTATTTAGTTCATTTGATTAGGTCATGTTTTCTTGGATGGTGTTGATGCTTGTAGATGTTTTTTATTGTCTGGGCATTGAAAAGAGATACTTATCGTAGTTTTCACAGTCTGGGCTTATTTGTGTTTGTCTTTCTTTTGAGGACTTTTCAGGTATTTGGAGGGACTTGGGATTCAAGCCCAATAACACTGTGGTTTTTTCAAACGTGTAGCAGTACTGCCTTGATGGTCTTGGATGAGTTCTGGAAGAGTTCTCTGGATTACCAAGCAGATACCCTTGTTTTTGTTTTATTTTGTTTTGTTTTTTTTCATTTACTTTTTCCTAAACATACCATCTCTCTCTTTTTACTGAGCCATCTGGAAATGGGGAGTGTAGTGATGCAAGCACCCCTGTAGCCATTACTGCCGTGATGCCCAGGGTTCTTAGATTTAGAGTGGCAAGTTCCCCTAGGCCCTTGGAGTATCCCAGGGATTAGAGTAAAAAACTTTAGCAATTTATTTAATATTCTATTCTACTACAGCTAAAGCTGGCATTCAAACCACAAGATGAAGTCCTTTTTACTCTTCTCTCCCCTTTTCACAGGCAGAAGAGCCTCTCCATGTGGACCCTACCACCACTGGCCCATGGCGAGTTCTGCCAGGTTTCTGAAGATGTTTGCTTAAAGACCAGGGCGATCTGCATCAGCTTGTGATAAATGCTGCCAGGCTCGGAACTCACCCTCCAGTGGAGTGGTCTCCCTTCTGGCCCAGAGCAGTTCTAGAAATGCTGTCCAACAGCATAAGGTCAATACTTTTACCTATGATCCAAGACTATTAATATGCATGCCTATTATTTGTAGGAAAGGAGTCACAAACACCAGTGTTTTCCACAAACACATCAGTGGTGACTGACATATTGCTAAGATTTATTGATTATAAAAGCTTATTGCTACCTTAAAATGAGTGAAGTTTGGCTGGAAAATATACAAGGACAGAGGACAACAACAAAAACAAACATAATCCAAACCTGAGAGACATGGGAAAACTTAAAAGTTTCATTGCGAAGTCTAATTTTGATCTTCAGTGAGGAACTCAAACAGGCTTAATAATGGTTTGTCACACAACTGATGTTCAAAAGTGCTGAAGTTAATAATGCATCTAATCCAGAAATAAATCATCCTTTGAGATAACCAGCTCGACTATTCTTAGACTGCCAGTGAAGCTCTTATGTTTCCATGTGGAACAGGAGCAATAGCAACAAACTCAGTAGAGACTTATCTTAGATCTTTCTGCGCTGATCCAGTACATGATCCACCGTGACAATGAGTAGGTGCACTGGAGGAATGAGTTGACTTTGAGAATCAGTTCTGTTATGAAAACCTGTATGTCATGTGCAAAAGGGGCCCAGCATCCACCAGGAGCTATTGGCAGTGGCTCATTGATCTTTCCATTTACTGCACATGAACTGGAGTAGGGTTTTGCTCAATGATGGAGTATAAATGTAGTGTGGATCCCAGGAGATGATAATGGTCACGCTAAGTTTAAAATAATTCTGTTTCATTGCATGACTTTGCAAAGCAGTATAAATAATCAGATGCCGAGTATTATATACAAAACATAGAAAAAGATTTGGACATATAAGGCTGTCTATGTAAAAAGCAATTAACTCACGTTCTTGACATGTCTATCAAAATGTCACTTGCTAGCACAACATTGACTGTTGAGTGCCTTTTCTCTAGAATTTATATTCTTTCCCCACACTGGGAATCACCAGAGTAACCTTTTTACTCTGTTTTCTTTGCTCTCACCCTACCTCTTTCTGCTCCTTACCGTCTGTCTCTTTTCATTGTGAATTTGATTAGCTTACAGGGAAGAACATAGAGTCAGTACCCTCCAAAGTTTAACTAAAAAGACTGAAAGCTTATGTATTCAAAACAGCACACATAATGTAAATAACTTATATCTGTGAACTATATCCCTTTATGACAGAGATTAAATTAAAAGTGTAGTGTTTAAGTGTGACATGAGCCTTGAGTACCGCAAATAATATCACATCAGGGGACATGTCACCTTTTTTTGCAGTCTACTTCAGTGCTAGTGAGGAAAGACCAATTAAAAATAGGGATCAGTAAATATGTTGTCTTGATAATCTAGGGTAAAGGATATGTTTGCATACAGATTCTTTGCTGTATTAGCTCAGCTGAACTTTATCTTTTCCCTTGACACCCTGCTGATTTCCAGCATATGTGTGTGTAATCACTAGTGTGTGACCTTCTACTGTTTGCCACTTAAATATCTGTTCCCTTGTCTTTTGCCAGCTGTACTAAGCAATGTTCTCAGGTATATTTTTGGTCCTGTCAGCAATATAAACATCAGAAAAAACATAGCTGTGGGTTTCTCAAAACTCTCCTTTCCTTTCTCATTGTGTTCTCCATTCCACTCTTGAACATAATTGATTACAAGTCTAGTGAATGATCTTACTATTGTTAATACATTAACATTTTTCTTCAATTTAAATTCAGCATCCAAACTATATATCCTCAAAGGGGAAATACCCATACAAACAAGAAGGAGAAATAAAATGCACAATAAATATTTGAGACGAAATGCTTAGGATAGTCACTTGATTACTTATTTGCTGCTTTTTCTCCTATTTCTCCCCTTGCCGAGAGCAACATAATCTGAACTAGTTATAATATTAAGAGAAAGTCAGTGTTAATTGGAGTATTTTGCCTTCATCAGGAAACAACGAAAAATCAGAAGCTCTTAAAGCAGTAAGTTTAGTCTTGTGGGAGGTTAATTTCCTTCGGAAGTTATCTTAACTCCTTCTCACCACATGGGTATTATGTACTCTTAGTTTGTTACTGTTGTCTTTATAAATAGCCCTCCAGTGGTCCTAAATAGTAATTAAAGCGTTGCAATATGCCTATATTGTTAAAGTATAAAAAAGAGTAATTTAGATATGTGAAGAGTGTAGCTTGACAAATTACAATGATCACTTCTTTTCTTTCAGATTGAACATTTTTCCCCCCAACTACATTTTCCTCTTCCTTGAACAGGATAAATTTCAACTGGCTGGGCCACTAATAGTCTCAGTTTCACTATCTAATGATAACTGTATTCAGATGCAATGGTCTTTGACAAATTGAATTCTAATGTTTAATGTTTGCAGATCCTCTTTGTTCTGAATGTGTTAAGATGGAATTTCCTGCTTCAAGCTGACAGCAGTAGTTTGCAAAGTAGTACTGATTGTGATTTTAAGAATATCTTGTGATATATGATCTACTTCCATGCTACAGAAGAGGATTTAAACCTTGAGACACATGTCTGCATCTCACTATTTACACATGTCTGCATCTCACTATTTGATATTTCTCCAAAAATAATATTAAACTTTCGCCATTGACTCAATATAGGATTCACAGAATATGAGTGTTTTAGAGTGAATTAGAGTGTTCCCTCAATTTGATAACTCTTTTTTTTTTTTTTTTTTCAGATGGAGTTTTGCTCTGTCACCAGGCTAGAGTGCAGTAGTGCGATCTTGGCTCACTGCAACCTCCACCTCCTGGGTTCAAGCGATTTTCAGCCTCCCGAGTAGCTGGGATTACAGGCACGTACCACCCCACCCAGCTAATTTCTGCATTTTCTTAGAGATGGGGTTTCACCATGTTGGCCAAGATGGTCTCGATCTCCTGACCTCGTGATCCACCTGCCTTGGCCTCCCAAAGTGCTGGGATTACAGGAGTGAGCGACAGACCATGCCTGGCCCCAATTTTTTTTAAATTGAAAATTTTGTAATTATTTTTGCTAAAATATTGGTATTCTCATTGTTAAGTTTTATAAATCCTTGTTATATTTATCTTAGACCCTCAATTTTCTTTTAAACACACACATGCATTGTGCATGCACACACTAACACACAAACAAAATTAACATCCCCATGATTTCTGAATTCACTTTATGTACATATACAGATACTTCTTAATTTACAATGGGGCTATGTTCCCATAAACATGTTGCTGGTTAAAAATATTGTAAGTTGACATGCATAAAATATACCCAATGAATTGAACACAATAGCTTAGCTTAGCCTACCTTATACATGCTCAGAACACTTATATTAACCTACAGATGGGCAAAGCCTATTTTAACACAAAGCCTATTTTATAACAAAGTTTTGAGTATCTTATGTAATTTATTGAATACTAAACTGAAAGTGAAAAATAGAATGGTTATAACAGAATAAAAAAGTAACCTGTAGAAAGAAAGAAAATATTTGCAAAGTTATTCATTTGATAATGAATTAATATTTAGAATACACAAGAAACTCAAACAGCTCAACATCAAAGAAAAAAATTGAAAAAAAATTGCCACGTTAGTTGAATCGCCATCTCTGAAAAGAAGACATACAAATGGCCAAGAGGTGTATGAAAAAATACTTAACATCGTTAATCATCAGGGAAATGCAAATTAAAACCATGATGAGATATAGTCTCCCTCTAGTTACAATGGCTATTATAAAATAGACAAAAGATAACAAGTGCATAGAAAGGGGAACTCTTATACATTGTGGTGGAAATGGAAATTAATATAGTTATTATAGAAAACAGGATTGGCCGGGTGAGGTGGCTCACTCCTGTAATCCCAGCACTTTGGGAGGCCAAGGCAGGCAGATCACCTAAGGTCAGGAGTTTGACAACAGCCTGGCCAACATGGTGAAACTCTGTCTCGACTAAAAATACAAAAAATTCACCAGACATGGTGGTGCATGCCTGTAATCCCAGCTACTTGGACAGCTGAGGCAGGAGAACCGCTTGATCCCAAGAGGGAGAGGTTGCAGTGAGCTGAGATTGTGTTACTGCTCTCCAGCCTAGGCAATGAGAGTGAAATTCTGTCAAAGAAGGAAAGAAAGAAAAAGAAAGAAAGAAAGAAAAAGAGAGAGAGAAGGAAGGAAGGAAGGGAGGAAAGAGAAAAAGAGAGAAGGAAGGAAAGAAAGAAAGAAAAGAAAAGAGAAAGAAAGAAAAGAAAGAAAGAAAGAAAGAAAAAGAAAGAAAGAAAGAAAGAAAAAGAAAGAAA
>NW_012113919.1:6306204-6348042 GCF_000951035.1 Colobus angolensis palliatus | reverse complement strand
AAAAAAAAAAAAAAAAAAAAAAAATTATATTTTCAAATAACAAAAAGAGTGAATTTTGAATGATTCCAAAACAAATAAATAATAAATGCTTGAGGTGATGAATATGCTAGTTACCCTGATTAGATCATTACACATTGTATATATACATGCACCAAATTTTACGCTGCACCCCATCAATATGTACAATTCCTATATATTAATTAAAAATAATTTTAAAAAACAAAAAACACCCTCAGAATGGTTGTATAGCTACTTGAAGTATGGTTTTGCTTTTGTAAATTCAAAAAGTTTTTGACCTATCGTCACTCAGAGATCCATCCATATGCACTGTATATTGTATCTTTAATATCTTTGTGCTTCTGTTTTATATTATTTTGCCAATACTATGCTTTCTTGACATCATTCACTTACTTTTAAAGACTAAAATTATACTTTAAAAGAATGAATTATGTGTCATTGTCTAATTTTAATTTGTAAATAAATTTTCTTTTATGGCCTATTTGCCCATGTGTTTAAGAGTATGTGACTGGGTTTCATTCTAGATGTAAATTCATTTTCCCTTTTGCATCTATCTCTTTGTGTTTTATTCTCTGTGTCTAGAAGTTTTGGCAATGACTTAAACCAACCACAGTTTCTATCAATCCGAAAGCAGCATGGGGACTTTATCCCCTTGGTGACAGCAGATATTTGTAGATCTAGACACCAAGCCATCGGGGTGGTTTGTCTCAGTCCCCACCTCTCCCAGGTCCCCCAAATAATTCATAGTCTCAGGGAGTGATGAGCCGGCAGCAGCTTTTCCATTCTCTTCTCAGCAAGTGGTTCTCACCCCAGATGCCTGTTTTAGAGTACAGAGCCTTGTTTTGTTTTTGTGTTTTAAATGGAATTATTTACTTTTATTACAGAGAAAGCTTTTCTTCTGATCTCTGTTGCCTGCTGGCTGAGGGTCAGGAAGCTTGAAACCTTGGCCCCATGCTCTGATATATGTTTGAGGTTTGAATATGGGTTATGGAAATGGTTACCTTATAGTTGAACAAAACAAGCTCTTTTCTAATCTCAGGTTATTAACTGAAATGATCATGGTGTGTGTGTGTGTGTGTGTGTGTGTGTGTGTGTGTCTGTGTGTGTATGTATTTAGGTTTGGGAATTATACTCAAATTATGATCTTACAGTATCATCTTTATTGAAAGTCATGTGGATTGCTGTTATCCAGTGAAATTTATTGCATAGTTTCAAATTCTGCCACTGTAGCTATGAATAAAGCTGCTTTTGAAATAATCAGTAAACACTAAGCTCTATATATAAGAAAAACTTGTATTCTGTAGGATTTTTATAGAACAGTGTGTGTGCTTTTCTCCATTAACTTTATCTTGAGTAACCTAATAACATTAGTTATAGATTGAGTCTACAAATAATAATCCTAGAAATTCAGTGAACAATAATGTTGATTATTGTTATAAAAGTTCCTTGATATTAAGATTCATAGACAGTGATCATTCCTTTAGTAAATTATTACATAGGAAACAAAATATTATCTCTAAAAATTCAGATTCACAATCCAAACAAGAAAATGAAAATAAAAATAAAGCCTTTGAAATACGTTCAATTATGTTCATCTTACATATTTAGTTTTTTTCAGTTGAGTGATCATTGATTTGCTGGAATAAAATTTTATGTTCAGGGTTAAATAGGCTTAAATTTTTTAGAACATGAAAATATAAAAATAAAACATTAAATTTGCATTGTGTAAATAGAACAATACACATAATTTACTACTGGAAGGAAACATCTCTATTTTAACCTGTTTGATTTATAGATAATGATATGATCACTGTTTATATTTAAGTCATATCATATATATTTGAAATAACATAAATAAGAAAATTGTATATTTGAACTATTAAGTGTATTTGAAGATGCATTCATTAGCATTAAATATTTTATGAGTGCTGAGTAAAATACTCTCTCCTGATTAGTATTATCATATATTAAACTGGTAACATTACTCAGATAATTGTTCTCTGGTATTTTCTCTGCTAGAAGTTAGCAGTAATTGAAGGATAAGGCTTATCTGATGACTATATTTTTAAAAAACATTAGAAAAGGCATAATTCAAGAAAAATTTTAAAACTAATTATATATGTTATATATGGTGTAGTACTATTATATATGTTTCTTCCTTAAAAAAGTGGATAAATGATATTTATTTGGAGATTTTGAGACTTCTAAAATACTTTTGTTCAATTATATCAAGAAATCTGATAATTTTTTTCTTGCCAAAACGTGTGCATGCCTCTTTATCCAGAATTAATTAAATTTAAAATTTTCTTCCTATTTTTCCTATTTCTGCTTAGGCTAATTAAATGAGTTACGAAACTTCCTAGTTGGATAGCAGGCATGTAGTGTTTTAATCCTTCTGTGCTACAAATAGTATCTAATAGGGTCTTCTACAATACAGATTGAAAGGTATAAATTAGTCTTCGTTGTCCTCTGTATCTAATTTATATAATAAGTTTTAAATATGTTCTTCAAATTGAGAATCATAAGATAATTAGATAACCAGTAATCAGTAACTTTAGCCATATGATATGTAATGCATAGTTATAATATATATGTGTATATATTAAGATTTATGGGTATGTAATAAACATTTTAATTCTACCAACAAGAAGCTTAAATGTTTTCTTTTCCAAGATTATAAAAAGTAATACAAATATCACTGTATCAAGAGAAAATATAGATATCAACATTATAATTAAACCATTATCTATCTTTTCATACAGGCATACATACATACATACATATTTCTAAATTCTCATGGAGGACAAATGAAACAAGTGTAAGTCATAGCTAAAATGTTTCAGAAAAGGAAAAAAAATTGTAAGTCTTGTTCTACCTAATATAAAAACATAGAAATAACAGACTCAAAATAGTGGAGCACTATTAAAATGAGTTATAAGGAATTGCTCTGATTTAAATGTTTCTTCCCCATTTTATGTGTTGGAAACAATTCACAACGCAATAGTGTTGGGGATGGGGACCTTGAAAGGAATTTGGGTCGTTAAGGGTCTGCCTTCAGGAAAGGATTAATGCTGTTATATAAAGGCTTGCAGGTGTGAGCTCTTGTGCTCTTCTCCCATGTGAGAAGCAGCGTTTAAGGCACCATCTTGGATATGTAGACCAGGCCCTTTTAAATTTGCCTGTGTCTTGATCTTGGACTTCTCCACCTCTGGAAATGTGAGTAAATAAATTTCCATCCTTATAAATGACCCAGTCTGTGGTGTTTTGTTGTAGCAGCATGAAATGGACTAAATAGAAATCAATGCAATGAAATATGCTAATATAACATAGAAATAATCACAAATGAATGAAAGATAACTATTTAAAAGTAGTATTTGTTACACATTGAAAATTTGTAATACAATTTTTATATTTAGCCTTATCCAGTATGTTAGTCAGTTGTCAGTTCAGACTTCAATAACAATTACCATACACTACATGGCTTTAAGCTACAAACATTTATTTCTCACAATTCTGGAGGATGGGAAGTCCAAGATTAACGTGCTGGCTCACTCAATTCTTGGCAAGGGCCATCCTCCTAATTTTCAGAAGGACGCTTCTTTCTGTATACTCATATGACACAAAGATAAATCTTATTCTTAAAGGCATGCTAATCCCATCAGGAGCACTCCTCATGACCTAATAATGTCCCAAAGCTGCCACCTCCAAACACCATCACACTGGGGATTATGGCTTCAACATATAAATTTTGGGGAGACACAAACATTCAGTCCATAGCACAACAAATAAGTTCATAAGTGAATAAATGAACAGTATTCAAAAAGTTAAATGTAGCCAGTGAAATTACAAACATTATGTTCTACCTTCTATTACAAATAAACAAATTTGACTGACAGTGGTGGCTCACGCCTGTAATCCCAGCACTTTGGGAGGCCGAGATGTCCTCACATGAGGTCAGGAGTTCGAGACCAGCCTGACCAACACGGTGAAACAATGTCTCTACTAAAAATAAAAATAATTAGCTGTGCATGGTGGTGGGCACCTGTAATCCCAGCTACTCGGAAGGCTGAGGCAGCAGAATTGCTTGAATCCGGGAGGCAGACGTTGCAGTGAGCTGAAATCATGCCATTGCACTCCAGCCTGGGCGACAAGAGTGAAACTCAGTCTCAAAAAATATAATAAATAAAATAAATAAAGACATAAATAAACAAATTCTAAACAGAACATTAACAAACTCCCACTAGCCTTCAAAAAATGAAAAAGAAAAATCAGTGGATGCTTGTTGGATGTGACAACCTATGAAGGAATTATAACTGAAACCAATATCACCAAAGTTAATGTATACACATTAGAAAAATCTGTGCAAGAAAATACAATGAACAAATAGTTAAAATACAAACATTCTTGATTACCATCACCTAGAGAAAAATTTATGGAGTTTGTCAATTCTCAGAAGAGGAATCAACACACCAGTATTAAAAGAACGACTTATAAAAACAAAATATTTCTTTTATAACTGGGACATTTGAAAATAATTTATAATTTTAAAAGAAGATACATCCTAAAGAAGATGTAGGGTAAACATTGCAGTATTAATAGTGTATGTAGTAGCCCACATTTATTAAACATCCAATATGTGATTCGCGTTTTTCTAGGACTTGAGTTATATGTATTAACAATTTATCTTCAAAACATCCCCAAGTAGGCACTGTTAGTATTCCCACTTTACTTATGAGTAAATTGAGGCACATAAAAATTCAAAACTTGTTTTTATGATTAGTGCAGTGGAAAAACCAAGGTTCATCATCAAATTGTCTGGCTCTATAGGACATGAGACTCTTAAACACAGGGCAGTGCTTGCAAGGTATAACAATAATATTTACCACTTGTGAACACTACGTGTTTGCTGTGGTAATCATTTATACATGGCATTTCAAGTAATCTCTAGAGGAAAGTTTATTTTCTTCTGAGACTAGAGAAGGAAATCAAAACCCAAATAGTTTAAGTAAATGTCCAAAGTTGAAAGAGCTTCTAAATATAGCAACTGTCTGTGAAATAGCAAAACCTTGCACACTCGTGCCCTTTCCATTTTGGGATATTGTTTTCAATCTTTCACTAAAGTGAAATGAAGGTACAGTAGCCCCTTCGTATCTGTGGGTTCTGTATTCCTGTATTCAACCAATGGTAGATCAAAAATATTTAAATAAAGAAACAATAAAAAAAGGCAATAAAAATAATGAAATAAAATATGATAAAACAAGTATTTACAAAATATTTACTTTGTATTAGGTATTATAAGTAGCCTAGGGGTGATGTATATAGGATGTGCAAAGTTGTATGTAGGAGGATGTGCAGAGATTGTACACAAATATTACATCTTTATATATAAAGGACTTGAGCGTCCTTGGATTTTGGTATCGGGGGGAAGTCCTGGAACCAATACCCCATGAATACCGAGGAACTACTGTATGTCTAACTGAAAAAAAAGTCTTTAAGATGATGTTATTTCATTTGTATGAAACTCTACTAAAAATGGTAAGAAATGGATACCAAATGTTATGTTTGTGAACGTACTTGGCAACCATGACTGTGAAAAAAATAAAATAATTCAAATATCTAACCATAGAGAAATATCAAATTCACATATGACTGAAGCATAGCTATTGGAAATCAGGTGTTCAAAGAGGACACAATGATATGTATATTTATTCATTTTCTCTATATACGTGTGCTTAGAGAGACAATGATTGAGAGAAGAATACAAGAACTATTAGCAGTGGTTAATGTAATATTTTACCATGTAATATACTTTTTTCTTTGAGATTTCTCTATTTTTTTTTTAAGTTTTCTGATCTCAACTAATTTATTTCGCATATGTGAACCATGGGACAAGAAGAATGAGAATCATAATAGGAGTGTGCCACAAAGGCAAGATAAATAGTTAAATAAGTAGTACAATTTTTCAAAAAAGGTTTATTTTCTATCCTACAATGGACATCTCAAGACAATTGGGTAGTCCATTGAGTCTCTAAATTAGAACACAGTTGGATGTTTCTGACAATGTTCAGATTTTGTTTTCATCCTCTGAGATGCTGGGATTCACTAGGGAAACCTAGCATTCCAAATGTGTTAGAAAATACATAAGGTGTCAACACATTGTGACATGGGAGTGATACTAGTAAAAGCCGTTTGAGTGTATTAATAACACAAAACCAGTTCATTCTAATAGCAGAAAAATATGAGTAAATTTCAGGTTTCCTTCCTTCTTTCTTTTTTTCTTATTTGCATTTGTAGTATTACTTTATAAATTAAGAAAAATGATGTAATTTTCTAAAAGATGTAGGATGCTTTGTGTGGAAATTTCTACTCCCTTTGAAGCTGGTTATTCAGCATTGTATACTGAACTATTTTAGCCATGCATTGTTTTTTACTCATTTACTCATTTGCTCTTTTTTTTCTGTCTCCCTTGCATCATCTCTGATGCTAACATTCAGATGGCAAATGAAAGAATACTTTGCAAAGTTCATGAATTGGCACAACTGTAGTTGATAAAATTTATTTTCTGACTAATTTGCTGTTTTTCATTACACCTTTTCCAAAAGTAATAGAGAAAAGAGAGAACAGGATCGATAATAGATAAGTGAACATGACCTTACCAACGTGTGTCCTCAATTGGAAAAAGTTCACAGGTGGAATGAATCAGTCAGCATCTTACTTCATTCATAGGTGAAATGATTGACCTGTCTCTCCCAACTTCGCCTCCATTACCTATGAGGAGTTGCACTGAAGATGTGCTTAATGATTATTGGCTACATTATATTAGTGGCTACTAGTCATCTTTACTGTTTGTTATTGCTTAGGGCTAAATCACCTTTAGTAATAAAAAAATTGTTTAGAAACATCAAATATATCTATTTTTTTTCCTACTGACAGAACTCTGAAGGTTCTAATTTTGGCTAATATATCGAATCACTTCCGTTTTGTCAATAGACATTTTGGAGAGATGACATTGAAACCTATCTGGATGTATACTGATTATTGCAGTTTCTACAGAATTGTGTGTTAACTAATGAGATGTATGACAAGGTGACCCAGTGATAGTGACGGTAGTGATAACAAGGGGACTAGAAATCCCAGCACAGTTGTCACCTCAATTTAGTGAGAAAAAAGAAAGCTCTGAAGGATTTTTTTTTCTCCCTTGAGTAGCTTGCTTTCTTACTTTGTTCCTTCATTATTATTATAAATTGAAATTAATTTATTTCCTCAGTCTAATCTTTAATGTGCTAAGATATGTCAAATGTGTCCAATTGCATTGAACAATTTGAATACATTCTATTTTAATCTTATTGACTATATTGATCTCATTCTCCTCCTCAAACAACACGGCCAAAAATATGCAATCCATTTCAGTAAATGAAACCTCTGGGTGAAGGTTAATTACAAGGCTTCTAAATGAAACAACTGAAAAGAGACAATGATCAATTGAAAATAGACCCTAATAGAGTATGTATGTGCATTTTTCCTTTCACCATAAGGGTTGGAATTATAAGCCACAGATGCCAGTTCCCAGTTACCATGCCAGCTGGGGATACATTTGCCCCCACTCTTTCCCATTGGATTTGAAAACTGCTCAATTATCCTTGTATTCCAAGGTCTGTGCTTGCAGCAGGGCTCTGAGATCTAAATTCTTTCACAGATACAGAGATGGGTTCAGTTTATCTGTCTAAAGAGAGAAATTGTAATGCACATACATATTTGAATTTCATATAGTGAGAAAAAGAAACATTTACATCTATCAAGTTAAAAAGAATGCAGTAAGTCTGGTGTGTGTGTGTGTATGTGTGTGTGCGTGTGTGTTATAGGGAAGGTTGGGGAGAGAGGAGCAAACTGGCACTTTTTCAGGGACAATCTAGCTATTTGCTATTCCACAGTTGCTTCTGGAGTCTGCGGGTGGCAGCTGGTAGTGCTTCTCTGATGGCCATGCTTCCAGGAAACAGCAGAACTAAGACAACCTAAAACAATAAACGCAATGCTATTAACAAATGACTGCCCCTTCCCCCTTTCTACAGATTTCTTTCCAGAAAACATCTGTCTTCTCGGCCTCCTTTTTGCACGCATAAATTCACTTCTAAAGTTCACAGCTTCTTGAGCATGTTTCTATTCTCTATTTAAAAAATGTGTTTTTCTCACAATCATCTGACAGCCTTTCAGTAGCAGAGGTTGTGTGTACTATTTAGTTTTACTTTCTCTATCAAGAATACTGTTTACATACTAGGCAATGAAGAATATGCATGACCAATGAGATCAAAAATTTTTAGGGGCAATAATATAAGATAATCTTTTTAGAGAAATTTTGCCTTAATAACGTCTCCCACTTCCCATTCTACAATTTCCTGGCTTATACTGGCATAATTTATTTTATTTTAGTTTCATAATATTATTATTTTTTCTTTTCTGTGTACTTTGTCTGTTACAAGAATCACGACTTCCACTTGTTTTCCACACATCCATTATTTACAATTAACTAATTTCAAGACTGATGGATCACCACTGCTTTCCCCTCTCCTTTTGTCTTTTCTTTTGAAATTCATATCATTAATTCAAACATATTTTTATTGAGAGTTTTTCACTGACAATTTTCTTCAAATACATACATAAAGATGTATCCTTTTAATGTTTGTTGTTGCTCAAATATGCCTTTCTTTTGCCTAACATATGTTTGGTATTTTGCTTGGAGATGTGATAGTTGTAGTCTCAACTTCTCAATGGTCTGTAGATGTTCTTCCATTGTCTTCCACTTCCGTTACTGCAGAGGAGAGTCCAATGCTTTGTTTTGTGTTTAATTCTTGTTCCTGTGTAGTCAGTTGTTATTGCATGGAAGCGCGTTTTTGTGTTGTTTTTTTTTTTTTTTTGAGATACAGTCTCACTCTGTCTCCCAGACTGAAGTGCAGTGGTGTGATCTCAGCTCACTGCAACCTCTGCCTCCCAGGTTCAAGCAATTCTCTGCCTCAGCCTCCTGAGTAGCTGGGATTATAAGCACCTATCATTACACCCAACTAATTTTTTGTGTGTGTTTTTAGTGGAGATGGTGTTTCACCATCTTGGTCAGGCTGATCTTCAACTCCTTACCTGATGATCCACCTGCCTTGGCCTCCCAAAGTGCTGGGATTACAGAAGTGAATCACCGCACCTGGCCAACTTTTTCTTTTTTTTTAATTTAAATTATGGAAGAAAGGATTTTACCAAGATATTGCCTCTCTTACTTTCTTTTCATTTTTCAGTAAAAACTTAATATATAGTAGGTATGAGAAAAATATTCAGGATGTATGAACAAACATTTGTGGAGTGCATACTAATACAAAGTACTGTGATAGAAAATCACCTCTTTCCCTTGCTCATTAAGTTTGGAGTACAATATGGAAAGTATGCAGGTAAACATTTAATTATGACAAGGCATACTGAATTTGAACTCTTTAGGGATTAGACAAAGTTCTCTCTGCGGAAGTAAATAAAGGATTTGTTTTAATGGATTTTACAGAAGTCATCTGGGCTTTTCAACAAAATAGTTTCCTCTCTCCACTGACCTGAATTGCTTTAATTGCCAAATGTCTGGGTCTTTGCTCAGTAAAAGAGAGACACAGGGTGCAATTCTCTTTTTTCGTATCCTTGTTCCCTTTGTCAGTTGAATATCTAGTTGGACATTTATTGCAGAAGCACACTGAAGGCAACTTCAGCTGAAGGTGAGCCAATGTTCGTGTAAACTTGCAATCCAGATTAAATATTAGGGTTTGTCCCAGCTCACATAAGAAGCTAGAGTTATAAGGTTTAGAGTTGGAGGGAAGTCAGAGATTCTTTTAGACAGATGAAAGAACATATGTAAAAGGCTGGAAGCAAAAAAGTCCATGAAAAACACGTAAGAAAGAGATCATGAAATACATAGAGCCATAGTACGATATGACCCTGAGTGCAACTGGGTGGCCCTGAATGAAAACAGATTCATGATGTGAACTGACCTGAAAAAGTCGGTGTAGGAGGCTCCCCAGACAGGAGGGATGCTGGACTAATCCAATAGATACATGATAAACACAGAGAAAATATCCTTATTTTCTTGAAATGCTTTTCATTTAAACCAAAACGACAGCAACCAGGAAACCCAACTAAAAAACAATCCACATAATAGAGCTACTTTATTTTTTGGAATAAAGAGGAACACTCTCCTATATTTTTGTATATGATTTATGTCTTGGCCAGCATAAAATATATTAGCATTTTTTTTGAGACAAAGTCTCACCCAGGTTGGGGTGCAGGGGTGCGATCTTGGCTCACTGCAATCTCTGCCTCCCCAGTTTGAACAATTCTCCTGCCTCAGCCTCCCGAGTAGCGGGACTACAGGCGCGCACAACCACATCTGGCTAATTTTTGTAGTTTTTGTAGAGATGGGGTTTCATCATGTTGGCCAAACTGGTCTTGAACTCTTGACCTCGGGTGATTTGCCCGCCTCGGCCTCCCAAAGTGCTGGGATTACAGGCATGAGCCACTGCTTCCGGCCATTGGCGTTTGTTTAAGGTTTGACTGCTTTTTCACTTTTGTATGAATCTATTTTGAAAGCAGTCTCTGAGTGTGGGAGGTTCCCTGGGACTTGCAATGCATCTGTTGGAGTCACAACTGAGAAGATTGCCTTAAAAAAGAAAGTAACCCATGAAAACATTGACCTGACCAAAGTGGACGAAAATCCCTGTCAAGATAGAATAACAATTCTGTTTATTGATCCACTTTACTAAAGTTGGCTAGGAAGAGGGGCATAATAACAATTCATTTTATCTGAGGATTTGTGAAACTTGAAAAAGCTGATATTTTCAGGTTATTTTGGAATTATCACTTAAAATAATAATTGAAATGTTTATATTCACATATTTTAAATATAAATTAATATTAGACTGTGTAATTTAAAAATATACAGCTGCTCCACAGGGAGCTTTCGGGGTTCTCTTTCCTGCACTGCGATCACTGTCATTAGCTATTATAACACATTTTTTGTTTGTTTGTTTTTCAGATGGACTCTTTCTTTCTAATCCAGGCTGGAGTGCAGTGGTGTGATCTCGGCTCACTGAACCTCAGTCTGCCTCTCGAGTTCAAGAGATTCTCCTCCCTCAGTCTCCCAAGTAGCTGGGATCATAGATACCTGCCACCACGCCCAGCTAATTTTCCTTTTTTCTTTTTTTTGATATTTTTAGTAGAAACGGGTTTTCACCATGTACCATGTTGACGAGGCTAGTCTCAAACTCCTGAATTCAAGTGATCCACCCTTCTCAGCCTCCCAAAGTGCTGGGATTACAGGCCTGAGCCGCTGAGCCAGCCCTATTGCAACACATCTGATTGCATTTAAGACCTTATACTCTTGGAGATCAGAAAGTGCATTCAACCTGTACAGAGTTTGTGTGCGTATGCATATGTGTGAAGCATATGTCTTGCTTAGTTAAGTTGCAATCTTCTTCAATACATAATTTTTCAACACATAATTTTAGTATGCTCTTTTACTTTTAACATGGAATCTTGAAAATAATAGACAGCTGCTACTTTAATGATTGATTGGTTGGCTGGTTGACATATCTCCTAGTTTCAGTATCATCTAACATTTTTTGTTGTTGTTTTACTGGAATCCTATTACATGATTTCTCCTAATTTTAAAAGAATATATGCAGTTTTTTTTTTTAATTTAAAAAAGGCAATTATTTCAGAATGGCTTAAAAATAATTTCACACTTCTCTGTCCTCAAAAACACAAAACTCCCTAGGGGTAAACACATTCAACAGTTTGTTTTTAATTCTTATAGATGTTGTCTTTATCACTCTTGACTTAATTTTAGACCTTACCTCTTTTTGACACTTTCTTTTATATAATATATAATTAGATAGAATGCTATTTCCACAATTTCTCCTTAAATCGTAAAGTTCCACTTTCAAAATTTTATTTGATTTTTTTAACTGACAATAATTGTACATGTTTATACGATACAATGAGATGTTTTAATACATGTATATATTCTAGAATGATAAGATCATGAAAATTAACAGATCCATTATCTCACATGTTTATTATTTCTTTGTGGTTATAACATTTAAAATCTACTCTTTTAGCAATTTTGAAATATATAATATATTATTATTAATCTTGGTCACCACGTTGTGCAATAGATCACTTGAACATGTTTCTTCTGTCTAACGGAAATTTTGGTAAGCTTGGACCAACATCACTTCTTTCCTCTTGCACCCTCCAACTCTGCTTTCCCCCTTTCCAACCTCACCCACTCCCTTGTGTCCACAGCTTTTGATAACCACCATTGTATTATTTTTTATCAAGATATTAATAATTTACTTTGACTTCAGACTATGTAAGATGAGAATATATGTTGCCCAGATTACCTTTACCTTTCCTTTTCCATCTTTGACCATCAAACTTACATGAGCTATACTCTTCAATTTTAACTTTTTTCTAAACCTTGTTGGACTCCAATCAGAGCTATGCATTCTCCCTGTACAGAGAATGCTATCCTCACAATCTGTGCAAGTTCACTCTTAACTTTTATTGAATTGTTTTTATTTGTATTATTCCATGTCCCTGTAGTAGCCAAACATACTGTCCCTGTAGGCTATGTAATGCATGTTTTCCCAAAATACGTTTGATTTTTTTTTTCCTTTTAATTGTCTTTGGTTTTGGTATCAGTAGTTCTATCCTCCTAAGATTAGTTTGGAAGTATTCCTTCCTCTTCTATTTTCTCAAAATGTTTGCATAGAACTTGTAATATTTTTTTCTCTAAATGTTTGAAAGGATTCACCAGCAAAGTTATCCATATAAAACTGTACATCTTTTCTTTGTAAGAAAGTGTTTTATTATAAATTCACTTTTTTAATTGGTATGAGAGCACTCTGATATACTCTTGCTTAGAGTCAAATTGGATAATTTATGTAGTCAAGGAACTCAACCATTTCTTCTACATTTCAAACTTGCTGGCATTATATTGCAACATAATATTCCCTTCTTAAAATATGTGTAGGATTTATGAAGATGTCTGTCATCATTCCTCTATTCCCTATTTATTCCCATGCTATGAAATAAGCATAATTGATTACTGACAGTGTTCCTTAAGACTCTATTCTTTCCTTAAATATTCATTCCATATTACTTTATCTTACTAGTATTGTATTGTTTTAAATGCTTGTTTATTCACATTTCTTCACTTATTGCATGTTAAGCTATTTGCGGACAAAGATAGCAGATTGGCATGATTATTTAGTCAGTAAATTTTAATCCAATGAATGAAATCTATTGAATCATCACATAATATTATTTAAGGGTTATTGGATGCATTCAGAAGGCAAACTGAGTGAATAAAATATACATATTTAAAAATATCTTCATTTTTTCAGATCACTAGTAATGTACAAACACTTTTAAAAATTTAAGGGATAAAACCAGAAGTAATTAACTCTTAAGCATTGAGTGAAATAGTTTAATAAAATAATTAGAAATGAAACTAATAGCATCCTGTTGAACTGCATGGAAATACAAAAAGTCGGCATCCATAGTCAAATATAATTCTTAGTGCATCTTATCTTTTAGCTAT
Organism: Colobus angolensis palliatus; assembly: GCF_000951035.1. NCBI lineage: Eukaryota > Metazoa > Chordata > Mammalia > Primates > Cercopithecidae > Colobus > Colobus angolensis. Next base: position 6,334,400 of record NW_012113919.1, on the reverse strand, counting down.
AGAAAGCATGAGAGAAAGAGAATGTATAAAATATACATATTTAGAAATATCTTCATTTTTTCAGATCATTAATAGTGTACAAACACCTTTAAAAATTTAAGGGATAAAACTGGAAGTAATTAACTTTTTAGCATTGAGTGAAATAATTTAATAAAATAATTAGAAATGAAACTACCAGCATCCTGTTGAACTGCATGGAAATACAAAATGTTGGCTTCTGTAGTCAAATGTAATTCTTAGTGCATCTTATCTTTTAGCTATAGAAAGCATGACAGAGAGAACATACAGAGAATCCATGAATATTGCTGCTTAATATACAGAACTGAGGGAAAGATTGAGAATATACAGAACTGAGGGAAAAAAATTACTAATTTTTACTTGAGGATAAACACATTTATGACAGAAAATAATAATAAAATTTCAGATATAAACCATATGTATTATATTATTTTTACTAAGTGAATCAGATAATATACCCATGTTAAATGTACTTATAGAATACTTCTTTAAAATGAATTTTTTTACAAATAGACATGAAATATAGATAACTTGGGGTGGCAATTTACAAGTGCTGCTTTCAGAAGGGACACAAGAAATATTGTTCAATTTGAGATCCGGGAAGTGTAGATGCTGATGAAACATATAAAGTGACCTTCAATCAACACGATCTTTGTTTTCCTCCTTGATATCATCAAAAATGTTGTGAGGAATAAAAGAGAATGATCACATAGATAGATAAGAAATAGTAAGTTCTTAAAATAAATAACCATATGCTCCAGTTTCTGAGAAAGGAAGTAGAGTTTCCAGATAGAATGGAGAAAATCTTTAAGGATGTAGGCCAGGACAGAAAGAAATAAAGAAACAAGTATGAAGATATAACAGCAAGCTTTTAGGAAGTCTGATAAAAATAACATGTGGCAAAATGAAGAAGGAGAGAAAAATATGCATTATTATATAATGTCAAATTTTCTTTCAACCTCTCTTCATGTTACGCTTCATTATAAAATAAAGACAGCAGTTAATTCTGCTGGCAATGTCTCACACCTTGTTATCATCAAATAAAATCTATCATCCATCAATCAATCTATCTATGTATCTAAGTATCTATCTATATATCTATCTATCTATGAAAACTTATAGGTAAACATTTAAAAGGCTGATGAGTTACTGATTTGTTTGCAGATAACTACATTGTTCTGAAGAATGAATCTTAATATTGGTGGAGAGTTTGTTGATTTTCTCATAAATTCCACTAGCTACTGTCAATAGCCAATATATGTTGATTCTTATAGAAATAAAAGATATACTTTTGAAGATATTTAGCTTATAACTTGAGAGATCTTAAAAAATGGTAAAGCATGCAGTGAGAGTTGATATTCTAAGTAGGGTCCTTTGCAAAAGACTGAAATTGCACATGGTAAATCTATGAAAGTTTTGTCAGTAGCCATGACAGCTTGAACTTTGGAATTATTTTATTTTGCTCAACAATGGATTTGCCATACTAGTGTGCAGGAATAAATAATGTAATAAGTAAAACTATTAACAGTTAACCAAAGCCTTCAACTGAACCTAGCCAATCCTTCTTTCATTGTTCATAGCACAGTAATATTCATAACGAGGTAAAAATCAGGCATACCAACATTTTTATCATTTTTTTCTTGAGAAAAAATATGGCTAAGTAAAGGGTGAAGCTTTAATAAAACTGGAAAATAAATTATCTGCATGATTTAAGTATAGGAAATGTGGTTAATTACAGAAATACAACAGAAGTACTGTCTCAGTAAACATTTCTGCACATTAGGTGATTAAAACACAAAGCGTGGAAATCTGGAAGAAGTTAAGGTGGAGAACAAGTACGAACGGCCTAACAGGAAGAACGTTTGTCTCATTTAAAGCAAAGTCATGAGGCTGATGTGGCTTGTGAAGAAAAGCTGAAGGGAAAGGTGGAAGGAGGTAAGATGAGCAAGGTAGCTGTGAACTAGACCCTGGAAAGCCACGTAGACCATTCAAGATAGGTAGAGAATTTCATCTCATTCTGAAAGCTGTCATCAGGGTATGATAAATGAATATGAAAACTGAGAGGAAGCATTTGAAATTTGTGGGTGTAATTTTGGAAAATAATTATCTGAAGGAATTTACTTTTAATTGGTCTGAATTAATATGTATTATTTTACTTTTAATAATTTATTTGTATATATTTATAAATTAGCAGTACATGATTGGTTGAACACATTAAAAGATATTTTAAAAAATGTTCCCTGCTCTCAGATAGTTCAAAAGGCACTGTAATCACTTTGACTTTTATTCAATGAGATAAGCAGAGAAATGACATAATCCAAAATATTTTAAAACTTATTATATTGTCTCCTGGGAAAATAGGCAGCATAATGGTAGACAAGGATACACAAGGGGAAACCAGTTAGAAGACTACAATTACAATCATTTTGAAGTCCTCTTTAAAAAACAAAACAAAAATATCTCAGTCCAGCAGGAAAATAATATTCCCATGGAATTGAGAAGACATAGATTTTGAGTAGCACTAACGCTAAGACCAGCAGGATTTACCAATGGATTGTGTCATGGTTTACAACTGCCTGGGGCGGGCGAATAGTGGGTAAAATAATTTATCAAGACAACTTTAGGAAACAGAAAGGCAGATTTATTAGAAAAAGCACAAAAGTATGTTGCAAGGGTGCAACAATGGACAACACAGCAGAGAAGAGGCTGTCTGCAAAGAGGCAGGGGCTGGAGGGAAGTTTTATAAGATCCTGTTGCTCAGGCTGAATGCTTGAAACAGGATACTTGGGTGCCAGTGAGCCATTTGCAGTTGACCCTATTTCTCTGAACATTTCCTCCCTGTTGACCCTATTTCCATTCCTGCCAGCTAAGCCCATTTTCACATTTCTCTTACCTCCTCAGAGCTCCACAAATTGGACCTAGGTATTAATACAGAATGAGATTTCTGACTGACTACAAGATTTTGCCTTGAGTTACTGGAAAAAAGTGGAGTTGGATTTGTCATTTACTGAGATAGACAAAGATGCAGGCAGGCTTATACATGTGGTGATGGGAGAACCTGAAAGTTCTGTTCATATTTCTTCCCTTTTCTTCAATGAAGTTGGAAACAAGGTATCAAGCAAAAATGAGGACTGTGAGGACAGGTGTAAGATTTGAAGGATAAATAGAATTTATAAAATAGCAGGAAATAAAAATATGGTTTTAAAAGGTCATCTCGTGTCAACGGCCATGGATTTAAACATTCAACTGCACAAGCAAAATTATCAAGGAAAAGGAAAAGGATATATTTGGAGTTGCTCCCCAGACTACAATGGACAGAGGAAGTAAATTGATAAATATATTAGGAAATGATGATAATGATAAACCAAGGGAACAAATTTAGTCAGGAGCAAAATGAAGATGTGAGAAAGGGGAGTAACAGTAAGAAGTAGTAGGACCACAGGATTGATTGTCCCTTGGAGACCAATAATTTTTGAAGTCAGAGACCTAGAGAAATAAGAGGAGAAGGTAATTGTAAAAATGAAACTCTTGAGTGTGAAGTTGTGGTTGATTGTTACTTACGAATAACAGCTGCCTCCATTCTCCTCACATTTAGCTGGGAAATCTACATTCGACTTCGACATTACATTTTGTGACTTTGACATTCTATTTGATCACAAAGTCTTTGGCTGACCCCAAAGCATTGCTGGGTTCTCTGTTTCTAAGTTCCTTCCATGTGCCATTGCTTGTTAAACTTAAGTCATTCACTATTGACTGTAAGTGTCATGAGACCGGGAGTTCCGTATCTTCTTTGCTTCTCAGACATAGTAATGAGTGGATGTATGAATGAATGAGTGGCTGGATGAAAATGTGCATGAATGCTGTGGAGTATAGACTCTTTTCTGCAGGTGACTGAAGTTCAATGGATCAAACAGGGAAGTAACTAAATCCAATGTGTTTTAGTAAGATGTTGGATATGAACATGCATGGTCTGCATGGCAGAGAAGTTTAGATAGTATTTCGCTAAAGAACATCAAGTCCAGGGCGTTAGAGCGATTGTCTTTGGGGATATTAGAATCATCATGATTCAGGAAAGGAGTAACAGTGAAAAGAACGCTAGAAAATTAAGGGCCCATATCTTCAGGAAACAAGGAAAGCATAAGTGACTCCAAAAGACTGAGTACTGAAAGTAACAATCTAATAGCATTAGCTTCAAATATGGCTTTAATATTATGTTTTATCAATGCTATTGCTTAATGAGTGTTATATTTTTTCTGGGCATTGCCAAACTGTAACTGTCCAGGGAAATAAGTTCAATAACATAGCATAAAGTACCTAGAGATGGTTTCTTTCATGATTTTCATGTCTCCAGGGCGAACAACTTGGTACAATGAATAAAAGTTACAAGGCAAACATCAGTTCTAAAAATTCAACATTTTAAAAACTGGTTTAGTTTAGAAAAAAAAATGAGCCACAAGTCACTGAATGTTCAAGCAAAGTCTGCATGGCCATCTGTCAAGAATTTTGTAGAGAAGATGACTTACTTCATAGGAAGATCCCCCCCCCATCCCTTTGGCATTTTACTCTGGTAATAGAAATAGCAGGAAAATAACATACTGATCAAATAAACTCTCTCTCCTCCCCACCCCAATTCACTTTCTCTTTTTTGCCATCCTCCCTTCCCTGTCTTTCATCAAGTGTCAGACACTGTGCTAGACATAGTGAATAAAGAGTTAAAAATGCATCCAGTGATTTTAGGTACTATAATTCTAGCGTAGGGACAGGAACTCAAAAAGTGCATATGTATCTTCGAATAAACGTGTTCATGAGATGGTACAAACTCAAAGGAGAGCAGAATCAAATACGGCTTTACAGAAGACAAAATGCTAGAACTGGTTGTACAAGATGAGGATTTTGATGGCTTGAGAAAAGGGGAAGCAGATTTTAAGAACTAAGAAAAGCAGCCGGGCGTGGTGGCTCACGCCTGTAATCCCAGCACTTCGAGAGGCCGAGGCGGGTGGATCACGAGAGACCATCCTGGCTAACACAGTGAAACCCCATCCATACCAAAAATACAAAAAATTAGCCGGGCATGCTGGCGGGCGCCTGTAGTCTCAGCTACTCCGGAGGCTGAGGCCGGAGAATGGCGGGAACCCGGGAGGCGGAGCTTGCAGTGAGCCGAGATCGCACCACTGCTCTCCAGCCTGGGCGACAGAGCGAGACTCAGATCTAAAACAACAACAACAACAACAACAACAACAACAAAAACTAAGAAAAGCATGTATGTAGACCTTAACAGATGGAGAAGCAGACGCTAGGAAACGGCCCCGTTACTTCTGTGGGGGATATTCGGGGTAGAGGAAAAGAGGCACTGCAGGTGAGAGGAAGGGATGGGGCCTATAAGCAGGATCTTGGTCATGAAGGTCCTTGCAATTCTTCTCTGCAGCCAGAGAGCTTGTCTTTTCTGTTTGTTTGTTTGGTTCTTGCTTACGTCTCCTAAAAGGCAAATGTGGGTCTGTCATATTTTTAAGAGTAACAGTAGGGTCCACTAAGCTCTTATGTCTGTATTCCTCCTAAATTTCATCTGTACCTACTCTCTCTCAACTTTTGTCCCCTCCACCGCTATCAGGTTTTTGTAAATCTATGTATTCTCTTTTGCCCCAGAGCCTTGTTTACTCTGTTGCCTCTATTTGGAACAATCGTCTAATCCACGCCTCCATGCTTCGCTGCCTCCATTCTCCTCACATTTAGCCGGGAAATCCACATGCAACTTTGACACTACGTTTTGCAATTTTGATATTACATTTGATCACAAAGCCTTTGGCGGACCCCAAAGCATTGCTAGGGTCTCTGTTTCTAAGTTCCTTCCACGTGCCATTGCTTGTTAAACTTAAGTCATTCATTATTGACTGTAAGCCTCATGAAACCGGGAGTTCCATATCTTCTTGGCTTCTCAGACATGGTAGTGAGTGGATGTATGAATGGATGAGTGACTGAATGAAAATGTGCATAAATGCTGTGGGGTATAGACTCTTTTCTGCAGGTGACTGAAGTTCAATGGATCAAACAGGGAAGTAACTAAATCCAATGTGTTTTAGAAAATTCCCTTTATTGAACGGGGGGGGTGGGTGGGTGCGGGGAACCTGGAAAGAGATAGGATTAGAGGACAAGTATTATATCATAATATGAATTAGGAGGATATTTTTAACAGTTTTAAAAAGAAGACATTATGAACCAACAGCAGAGGCCATGCAGTAAAAAAAATAGATTACAGAGATATTTAGAGGGTGAGCAATAATTAAGTGGATGCATAAGGTGAAAAAAACATGGAGGTGGCAGTGGTGATGAAGATAACATGATTCTGGCTGATTTCAGTAGAACAAGTATTGAAATCAGGATAGCAGGTCTTGGGATGAGGCAACTGGTTCAGTTTTAAACAGGACTATTCATGTAGAGAGAGGGCTTTATGATATATCTATTATTCTATTCTTAGGTTTGAGCAGGAAATCTAAATTATGGAATCAGTATATATGAGTTAATTTTTAATTAATGAGAAAGAATAAGCAGCAGGTAAAATGTATAGTGATAAGATAATAGGGTAGAACAATATCCTGAGGAGCTTCAACCTGAAAAGATGGCCAAAAGTGTATATGTGTGTGTGTGTGTGTGTGTGTACATGTATATGAATGTGTGTGTGTGTGAGAAAGAGAGACAGCAAAGTTATAGGACAATGGGAGCAGATTTTTTACGTGGAAGCCAAGCGAAAATAAAATTTTCTAGAGCAAGTAATCAAAAATATCAAATGTGGTGGGGGGGTCAAATAAAAATAGAGATGGGAAAGTGTTCTTTAGATTTCATAACACACAGGTTATTGCTACCTATTCTCGGAGAGGTTTCAGTCAAGTGGTAGGGCCAGCAACCGGACCATAAGTGCTGAGGAGTGACTGGAGGAAAAAAGTTAATAAAAGGATAGACATCGCCATGGAGAAATGTGACTGTGTTAGGAAAGAGAAGGGAAGTACTACAAGCATTCAAGCTAGTGGAAGGGTATTTGTTAAAATGGTGTTAGCCTCAATTGCAGTGATATTTCAGAGTAGGAATACTTGTTTTGCATAATGAAATAATATCTCTTAGATAATTCTATTACCTACACAAAGCAACGTGATCACTCTAAAAATATCAGTGCTTATCCTGCTAATATTTATAGCATCCCGATTTTTGTTTTAGTGTGAGTGTATCAGAGTTTGTACCCTAATATTTTAGTCTGAAAGTTAAGGTAATAAAAATGCTTGAGTAGGTACTTAAAAGTATTTTGTGACTCTGAATGGCTATTTAAGTCTAAAATATTGCTGTTACTCTTTCAGCAACAACTGGTTTGGGGTGCTGAATAGATATCCGTGTCTACCCGAGCCTACTTTTAAAGTTCTACGTACCATAAGGAGACAAGATTTCTGTCCTGCTATCTCAGTAGACAATTTATCATTGACAGTCACTTCTCTTAAGACTGCAGTCTAATTTTTAAACACTCCTTTCCTCAACCTTCAACTAGTTACAATGTCACTCTATGTATTAAGTCATAAATATTTCATGTTGGAAATTTGTCAAGGAAGGGGAAAAAAGCAATGTGAACATAGTAATTCCCTGGGTATATTCTCTAATAGCTAAAGTGTCTTACAATAAGGAAATTAAGTAAATGATGGTGCATTAACTTGGTAGCATATTATGCTGCCTTTAAAACAATGATGAAAATATTTCGTGCCGTGTAAACATGGTGATTTAAAGTTCTATTAAAAAGTAGACTATACGATGATTTGGTTTTATTACTATTTCAACCATAAAATAAGTATATCCCTATTGGCAATATTTGCAGGAGAATAGGTAAACATAAAAATAGTGAAAAGTATGTTTTTCATTTATAGAACATTTAAATTTTCTCAGAGATCACTTGAACCTTTTTCAATAAGAGGCTACGTCATAGGCACTGTTGCTATTCTCTCAATTTATCCAGCTGCATATAAGAGAGATAGTAAAACAAATTGTCAGAAATTAAATCTATGACACCTATAATAGAAAAGGTTGCTTGGATTTTGTAAATGACATTACATTTACAAAGGTAACATTTTAATGTTATTTTCTTTATAGTACGTTCACCGGTGAGTCAAATACATTAAATTTCTTCATGTAAATTGGCCATACGATCCTCTGTCTCTAGGACTTCATAAGTGACTTTAGAAATTCTTATCTAACCACAAAAAAATCCAGTCTTTTTGGTTTTCTTGAAAATGGCATTATGCTCTTTGGTGAAAGCAATACTTAGGCACAAAGTTCCAACTTCACAGATGGCTATTAGACTTGAGTTGCCCTGAGACAGCATCCTTATGTTGATCTGTGTTATTCAATGTTGCTTGAAACTAGAAAGTTTTTAACACCTCAACAAAAGTTTAAACACACAGAATTAAAAACAATAATTGCTTCCTTTGATCTATATAGAACTGAATGTCATGGAATTTTGTTGTTGTTGTTGCTTGCTTTCAGAAATTTATTGTTTAGTTAATGAGTCTCTGATTCCGCATCAGGCTAAGCCCTACAGTAAAGTCAAGGAGGTCTAGAAACTCTTTTTGGTGCCTTTCCCTGAAAGAACTGGATACCATGGTGACTCTAATATGGCGTTTTTACTCTAATATCTTTCTTCACAGCTCTGCTTGGTCTAATTTCATGGTATTGTGAAAAACAGATCTGGGGTCCTGATGAATGTTTTTCAATTTAGTAAAAGACATCTACCCTACCCCTAGTCACAGAGACTAGGCTAATCTTTGGATGGATGAGTTAACATTTTGGACTAAAAATTCTGAAAGAAATGTCAGTATTAGTGAGATGGGCTAATCTTATTGAAGAGAAGCCCAGTAGTTATTTACATCGTATTTTTTTTTTTTTTCTTGGCTGACCATCTATTTCTCACTAAGCTTCTCTGACACAAGTTACTTAGGAATAATATGATCTCAGTTTTCTGATTCTCCTCTAGAATATAAACTTATATGAAGTCACAGAATTATACTATTTTTGAAGTTAGAAGATGCTAAGATGTCGCTTACCTCAATCTTCTCATTTTACAAATGAAGAAATCATAGTTGTAGAGATAAAATATCTTCTCTAGGAAACTATAAATATGAAAAATGGTATTTTTGGCTCTCAGATCAATTATTTCTCTTGATCATTCTATCTTAAATGTTATTCCATTTTGACAATATCCCCCACCATCATTTTGCAATGTGAATATTTTTATATGGAAGGCATTTACGGCTATATTTAAAAGAGAGCACAAATTCATATGTTTCATATATATATGCATTATGTTGTAGCTTCTGCAGCTTTCTATAGTATATATTTAAAATTCTTTCCTATCCCATAATTAGCTCATGTGGTCATGTAAGATTGATGGTTTGATTTTCTAAGTAGGTATAAAATTTTAAACATGTACAATGGTTCTAAAAAGTGTTGTACCTTTTTTTCTTCAGAATTGTTCTTTATAGTGATATGTGGTCAGGAAGGCAAAACTCTCAGTTTTCTAAACAGTGTACATGCACAAGAGGTCACAGTTAAGGTTACCTTGGGAGTTCTAATTCTGAATTTCCTGACTTGTGGGTTTAAATCATAACTTTAATGTTCCATTAATTCAGGGTACTTTTTTAACACTGATTTGTTTTGGTTTTTATTCTGTACTAATGGATATTGTGTTGATTTCTATGAATATCAAAAAGAGCTCAGTATTCTGGTAAACTCTTTTTAGTTGATGTTTTATTTTTTAAGTCCTTTTATTTGAGTTTGACTAAAACAATTTAAAAGCATTTCTATCATAAACAGTTTTTTTATTTTACAGACAAAGACTGTACAATATTGTTCTTTGTATTTATCATTAAGAACTGCCTTCTAAAAACTGAAAACGTCATGATTTGGTGTATTGTTCTAGTAGCTTTAGAATACCACTAAATCATTAGGCCAGTATCTTTTTCATTTAAATTTAAAAATGTTATATTGTTCATCAGAAAACAAATAAACAAAAAACTAAACAAAACAAAACAAAACAAAATCCCGCAGTTAGGCATGATTCTCCATCACGTGTATACCCATAATGCAGCTTTTCAATTTGGGGATAATTGGGAGGCTGAAGCAGGAGGATTGCTTGAGCCACACTGAGTGAGCCAAGAGTTCAGGGAGCTGAGATCCTGCGATCGCACTCTGTCCTAGGTGGCAGAGTGAGACCTGTCTCAAAAAATAGATATGAATTTGTTGATAAAAGAATCATGTTTTCATATTTTTGTGCAATCAATCAGAGTTCTCAGTTTATTGCTCAATTAATGTTTATTGAGTTAAATAGAATTCTCAGCTTCTTAAACTTACTGTGTTTCTCTTCATCTTCTATATCAAAATATGCCTCTTCTTAAGTTGGGAGGTGCCACATCGCCTATTTCAAATTAATTTAGTGATAGTTCTAGAACTGAGCACTATCCCAGATCAATAAAGAGAAGAAAGAAATGACTTGGTAATTATCTATAAACCTGTAATACGAGCTTAGTGAAAGCTTAGTGGAAGCACGGACGGTGTTTTGGTTACCACTCTGAGCCAGTAATTATAACGTAATGCTATTTGAAATTGGCGCGGAGGTTGTCTACTGCCACATCTAGACAATACAGTCTTGCAAGCCTACCCTGGACTGAGCAGCTGACCCGTTCTTCACCCCACCCTTCTCACCGTCTCTTTTGCCTCATAAATACGGAGGGCTGTGTAAAGCTCAGAGCCCTTGTCCACTAGAGGCAATGTGTCCCTTGACCCCTTCCTCCAAATATACTCTTTTGTCTCTTGTCTTTATTCCCGCGTTCACCCCTCTTTGTTCAGTCCAGTAGGTTCGCGGTATAGTGGCACCCCGAACAGCAACAGGATCAGGTGTTCTACAAATGTTCACCAAAATTCATGCAGAAAAATCTTCACTGACTTAATTATAATATTAAAAACAACAGAAACATGACGCTGCACTAAAGAAGGCAGACAAACGATTTTATGCCGTAGGATTCCATTTCTACACATTTAAAACAGATAAAACTAAGTTGTGCTTTTGAGGTAGTATAGTGATTATTTTGGAAGAGGTATTTATGGGAAGGAATGTTTCTGGGAGGCAGATGATTTTTATTCCTTGATTTGAGTTTTGGGTACACAAATGTGTTCAGTGTGTAAAATCCATTGAGCTGTACATTTACGGTTTGTGTACTTTCCTTTGCTATGTAAATCTTCGCTACAATTTCAGTTAATCAAAACATTGCTAATATGAGAATGAAATGTATTTTGGAATCATATAGATTTAGGCCCAAATGCATCTCTGGTATTTAAGCAACTTTTGAATTTCAGGTGAGAAAGTAGAACTGGAACATCCACGTTATAATTTTTTTTTTTTTTAAGATTAAAACCAGTGAATAGACTCCTTAATGCAAAAAAAAAAAAAAAAAGATATTTAGATAAAGCTATTAAGTTTTTGTTCATTTTTTATTTAAAAGTTTAAGTGCATAGCAAGCACAACTGGAAATCAAATCTATGTTTGATTCGAAATCCACGGTTTTTCTTTAAATCTTGCTGTATCTCTCTCGATGTGATTTTTCTCTTAAGGAAGAATTACGTCTTACAGCAATGAGGAAAAATTATTACAGAACGTTATATTAAGAAGCATGATTAGAAAAAGTTCAACTCTTACTCATCACTTATAGCCTAAATCTTTCTTTAAAAATTCAGAATGAAGGAGAAAATATTTCAAGTTTTAATTTGCCTGAACTCTTAATGGCCTCAAAACAACCAGTCATGCTGGTACCAGATGTTCTTAACAGCAATTTTGACTTACCAGTTGATATTTATTTCATGAAACTTCAGGTTCTGATGACTTGCAACTTAACTAAGGAGAAGAAAAAAAACAAGAGGGACAGAGAGAGAAACAGATAATGTTCTTCATAGATCTCTTTCTAACTGTATCATCCTGTCATTGAACTCCCAGGTAATGCTGGATTAACAGCTTGTATATTTCTCTGCCTTTAGACAGAACAAAAAGATATCCACTTTTTTTAGAGTACTCTTTCTTATATGTGAAAAATGCCATAATTTCCTGTTTGACTCACCATGTCTCTTCCAGGTGGCTTTTGAATCACCCCAACTTCTTTACCAACTGATTCACTGAAATCAAATAAAAATGTGGGTTTCATTTAAGTGAGGATACAGATTATTTGCCTCTACTCATTCTATGAAAGTATAACTAAACTGCCTTGACGTTTCTTGGATGAGTTTGGACACACAAATTTGATTTTATGGCAATGTTAGAAGTCGGGACAGGAGACAAACTTGGAGCCAGACATGAGATCTGCCCACTAGTTCTGAAGGAATGAATGCAGATGTTGACATTGATTAGCCAAGATAGTACATTGGGGATGAGACGTTTTCCTCCGTGATTCATTACAATACCTCGTATCAGGGAGGCTAAAATGAGGTGTCAGAATTACAACCAGTGTGTAAAATTTCTATGTTGGACAATAAATGACTACTCTGTTATGAAAGTGAGCATTTGACATTTAGGGTGTGTATCCATAAGAAACAGAGACATAGTCTCTTACTCTGTGATTCCATTCAATGCAGAATTTCTCTTAAAGTGATGCCTTAAGATCATGGGAAAGGTCAAAATTAATGAACAACAAAAAAAAGTACAAGCAGAGTTAAATGAATATCAACAACTGTGGAAAAACAGGTGTGTAGAACTAGATCTTTGTGGTATTGAACCCAGGTCTAACAATCAGCACAGGAATATTGGAGAAATAAAGATTGAGGCTGTTTTCTTTCTTTCTTTCTTTCTTTTTTTTTTTTTTTTGAGATGGAGTCTCACTCTGTCACCCAGGCCGGATTTCGGCTCACTGAAACCTCTGCCTCTTGAGTTCAAGCAATTCTCGTGCCTCAGTCTCCTGAGTAGCTGGGATTACAGGCGCACCACCATGCCTGGATAATTTTTTTGTATTTTTAGTAGAGACAGGGATTCACCATGTTGACTAGGCTGGTCTTGAACTCCTGACCTCAAGTGATCCACCCGCCTCGGCCTCCCAAAGTGCTGGGATCACAGGCATGAGCAACCGCGCCTGGTCAAGCACTTTGTAGAATAGTGTTTAGAGTAAGAACATTCTAAGCAACAACAAATGAGGCTGGGCCTTTGCAACAGCAAGTTAGCATGCTTGTAAACTGTTTTGTTGCTGTTGTTTTCTGGAAACATAGGCAGGGCTGCTTCTCAGGAAAGCTCAGATATTTGGAATCTAGGGCAATAGGCATATGAGGTTCAGTTCATATGTGTCTAAAATATTTATTAAAACATAACTGTATTCATTTTCAGAGCTTTTGTTTTTTCCAGAAAAGGCAAACCTGTAGAGTAAGATAAGAAATTAGTGGTTGCTAGTGCTGTGCATGGAAATTGGCAATGATTACAAATGGATCTGAAGGATATTTTCAGAATGAGTGGAATTATTCTACAGCTGGACTATGGTGATTGTTGGACAACTCTGCAAATTTATCACAATTTATTGACTTATACAATTAAATAGGGTTTCTGGTGAGTGGATGATACCTTCATAAAACCGTTTAAAAAGTCTTTGGTATTTAGACTCCTCTGATTAGCTGGCTTCCCCCCCCACCCCACCACTGCTTTTTCTTTATATCTTTAACATTAATTGTTCTTTCATTTTGTGTGATTCCTTGTAGTTAAGAAAATCCCTTAAGAAAAAAAAAAATCCCAAATGAGCTAACATTCCTTACATCAGTAAAAATACCATTTTTCTTTTTCTAGGAAAGCAGAATAGAGAAACAGATTAAATCAGTGTCACTTGTCTTAAGATACAAAACGTCTCTGGGCTCTTATCAAAATATAAGCCTCTGTTCTGTAATTAGAGTAGGACTATGTCATGCCTGCAAATCTCTTTTATAATCCTCTTTTATGTTAAAATCATACTAGTCTTTTAAAATGTATACTTCTATAAAAGAGTAGAAAGACACCACCTTGTGAGTATGAGAAAATTGGGATGGAATGCTACCATAGACTAACCTTGAAAGAAATTAGAAAAGATGACAGAATGGCACTCCCTCTCCCCAGCCCTCACCCTGCAGGACTTACTTGGAAATAGTTCCATAATATGTCCTTCTAAACCTCAATTGTAGCCCAGAGACAAATTCCTTTGTCCTGTGCCCTTTTCTTCCAACTAAAGAAGGCAAACTTTTTGGATTAAGACTGATGATTGGATAAGTCTGTCTTCAGGCAGGGGGCTTGAAGCAGGGAGCGGGGCACCTGTCCATTTCCTGGCCTTGAACTTGATAATACATGAAGTCAATGGGAAAATAGATGCCAATTTTTATCGCTAACAGTTCTGCAGTTTTCACTTGATCGTGATCAAGAAGACTTAAATTATGGCCTGGACGATATACGAGAGTAAGTCCAAACTTTGGTATATTCTAAAATTCAAGAAAGATTTGAAATGCTCAAAGAAATGTTTTCCAAGAGGAGCTTTATGAATGCAATATTGACTGGACAATTGCATGTTTGTGAAGATTTCCATATAAACTTTACATAGGAGAACAATCTGAGCAGGTATAATATACTTAAAATATAATTTTTGTTCTATATATCCAGTAGAGTGCAAAAGAATATGTTTGTGATTCCAGCTTTTTATATGTTTTCAGGTTTGCTACAGGGCTTTAAAATTAAAATGTTGTGAGAATAATTTGTAGCTATTTCTAAGCTATAATTCTCTTTATTTATCTACAATGCATTCCCATTTTTCAATGTACACCTACTGGTCTTTATCATAGGAAAATGTTATTTCACTAAAGCTTTCTTTTTTTGCTTCTGCTTCCCCTTATTTCCTACTTTTTTCTTTATTAATATTAGTTTTGGAAGGCTGCATCTCTATTTTCTGTCCTGTATTGTGTTGTCTTTTTGATTTAACCTTAGAAATCTCTTCTTTCTCTTACTCCCTCTTTTGTCAAGTCTGAAACCATTTTTTTTTTTTTACAATATAAATCCTGCATTTACTTTCTCTAATGTGAGGGTTTGCTTTTTGTATTTTTTAAGTTTCTTGTAAACATTTCTTAAATCCCTAATTTTCTTTAATCTCAAGTTATTTTACATACATTGAAATGTGTTGGCTGCTGATAGAGTTTGGATATGTGTCCCCACCCAAATCTCATGTTGAATTTTAATCCCCAACCCTGAAGGTGGAGCCTGGTGGGAGGGGTTTGGATCATGGGGGCGAGTACCTCATGGCTTGGTACTTTCCTCATGACTGTGAGTTCTCATGAAGTCTGGTCATTTAAAAGTCTCAGGTACACCTTTCCACCTCCCCACCTATCTCTTTCTCTCTCTCTCTCTCTCTCTCTCTCTCTCTGTGTTTTCATGTTGCGATGTGCCTGCTTCCCCTTCGTCTTCCAGCATGATTCCTAGACTTCCTGAAGTCTCCCTAAAATCAAGCAGATGCTGGCATCATGCTTCCTGTAAAGCCTGCAGAACTGTGAGTCAATTAAGCTTCTTTTCTTTATAAGTTATCCAATCTCGGGTATTTCTTTAAAGCAATGCAAAATAGCCTAACATAGCTCCTTATATTCTTTTGCCAGGTTTTCTTTTCCTTTCTTTATATTGTGATAAAAACACATCAAATCAAATTTACAATCCCAACCATTTTTAAGTTCATAGTATTATGTATGTTCTTATTGTTTTGAAGCAGATCTCCAAAACATTTTTATCTTATAAATCTGAAACTTTATACCCATTAAACAATTCTCCTTTTTTTTCTCCCTCTAGCCCTTGGTAACCTGTTGCTATGAATTTGACTACTTTAGATATCTTATATAAACAGAACTACATAGAATTTTTGTGTGTATGTGTGTGACAGGTTGATTTCACTTAGCCTAATATCTTCAAGGTACATCTATGTTGTAACATGTGACAGAATTTTCTTCCTGTTTAAGATGAATAATATTCCATTGTATGTGCATAGAATACTTTGTTTATTTATTCATTAGTCAGTGGACATTTGGGTTGCTTCAGCCTCTTGGCAATTGTGAACAGTGCTTCTATGAACATGCATTGCAAATATCTCTTTGAGACACTGCTTCTAATTCTTTTGGATATTTACTCAGGAGTGAGATTATTAGATAATGTGATAGTTCAAACTTTTCTGAGGAACGTCCATACTCTTTTCCATGTTAGTTGCACCATTTTACAATCCTGTCAATAGTGTGCATGGTTCCAAATTTTCCTTATCTTAGCCAACACTTATTTTATTTTATTTTTTTGGTTTTTTTTTTTAGTAGTAGTCATCCTCATGGGTGTAAGGTGATGTCTCATTGTGGTTTTCATTTGTATTTCTCTGATTAGTGACATTGTGCATCTTTTCATATGCTTGTTGGTCGTTGTGTATTATCTTGAAGAAACATCTATTTAAATCCTTTATCCATGTTTTAATTGGGTTATCTAAATTTTTATTGTTAAGTTCTAAGAGTTTTTCATACATTCTGAACTTACCAATTATCCATAATACAATTTGCAAATATTTTCTCCCATATGATGTGTTGCTTTTCCAGTCTGTTGATGATGTCCTTTCATGCACAAAAGTGTTTAAGTTTCATGTAGTTGCAATTGGCTATTTTTGTTTTTGTTGAGTTTGCTTTTGGTGTCATATCCAAAAAACGATTGCCAAGTTCAATATTCCTCTATACTTTCTTTAGGAGTTTTATCGTTTCAAGTCCTATTAATCCAGTTTAATTTTTGTATGGTGTAAGATAAGGGTCCAACTTCATTCTTTTGAAAATGAATATACAGTTTTATCAACACCAATTGTTGTCCTTTCCCCATTGAGTGATTTTGCACTTGTTGAAGGTCATTTGACCATACATGCGAGGGTTTATTTCTGGGCACTTTACTGTTTTCCACTGATCTGTTTGTTCATCATTATGTCATGTACCACATTGTTTTGATTACTATAGCTTTGTAGTACCTTTTAAAATTAGGAAGGGTGAGTCCAACTTTGCTTGGTTTTCTCAAATTTTGGGGGCTATTCAGGGTCCCCTGGGGTTCCATATAAATTTTCCTCTATCTCAAATAAGTGCTGTTGAGATTTTGATAAGGATTGTGAGGCCATATATTCACATACTCTCTTGAGATTATTAAATACTTTCCTTCTATTTTTTTCTATATTGTATTGAAGATCTCATAAACTGACATTTCACAATCATGTTCACTCATTTGTTTACATTTCTTTGATAGGTTTCAGATTCTACAGTTTTTATATCATTTTTCATCTTTAAGCAAAATGAGATCTAAATATGGTCTATGTTTGTCACTAGAAATGATGTGTGAGTGGACTCTGAATTTGTTTTACATTAATTTTCATAAAAGTCAACCTATGTGTTAAAATCTATAGCTGAAATACATTTGGACAAACTTATAAGTCATAATGTAGTTTACAGGAGTTATTCATCTAGACCATATCTTCTCAAGTGACACTTTCCTCTTCAACTACATTTTGTAATACTGTGGAGTACAAATAAAGCTACAACTTCAAACCTGCGGCCATCTCTAGACTTTAACTGACAGTGTACAGTTACCATGGAGGCATCC
Source organism: Colobus angolensis palliatus (assembly GCF_000951035.1). Taxonomy (NCBI): domain Eukaryota; kingdom Metazoa; phylum Chordata; class Mammalia; order Primates; family Cercopithecidae; genus Colobus; species Colobus angolensis. Next base: position 6,316,726 of record NW_012113919.1, on the reverse strand, counting down.
ACCTGCTTGAGAGAGAGGCCTATATCTTGGAGGAAGTAAAAACAAGCTGTCTAAGGAGAAAGATTGCCAATAATTGTTCTGATTATTTTGAATACTAAGTCTCTGAGTCAGAAGCAAGTTTCTTTTTTATCACATGGTCTGTGCTTTGGTTCAGTGACTGGCAATCTTTAAGACACAACATTTATTTTTTTCTTATTTTTATTTCATTAGCATTAACATTAGCACATATTTCTTTCACTGCTTGACATTTTACATTTTGCATATTTTTATGATTTTTAGTCTAGTTTTGTAGCTCTATGAGCATTTTAACCAAGAAAACCTGGAACTTAATCAGGGGACAATTGCAAACTTCCATTAAAAGTGGTAGTTTTAAAACATATATTTAATAAGAATATTTAAAAACAAATAACAAATTATTTCTTTAGAGATTAGTCTATGTTCTGATACGGAATGACCCAATAACTCTTATTATCAGGAAGTCCACATTCTATTTCTTTCAAAGATATTTTTTAAGGAGATTTTTCTTGACTTAATTTGAAAACATTATATCCAATTGAATTTTTATAGTTTTTTGAAGATTGATATCTGTATGATTCAACCAATTCCAGATCTGGATCTAGATTGATACATAAATTCCATTTTTAAGAAAATGTCATTTTTTTTATCTCCATATGGCAAACATCTTTCCAGATTCATTATCTTTCTGATTCTGCCTACATGCACTCTGGCATAGCTAATTTTCTCCTTAACAAATCCCTACAAATTGCTCTTCAATCCTTTCAAGTTCCTCTTTATTACATCATTACTAAAATAAGCTTAGCGTGATATGCTATGCGTCTCAGCAAAATAGGTCTCTAGACCTTGGGGCATGCTTTGTTGAACTACACCTGTATGAACATACTATGGTCATGTTATTCGATATCTAGTGACCTGGTCCACAGTCAACCACTTCATCAATGCTATTAAAAAATGTTGGTGACTCAAACAGTTTATAATTGTAACAAGTTTAGTCTTGTCTTCTATATCTTTGTACCTCATCTTTTTATTCTATCTCTATGTAAAAAGATGAAAATTAATGTTAATAAGTCCAGTTTCAGACTGTCTTATATAAAATTGTCTGTTTATAAAGGCATGTAAAGACAGAAATGTTAGGTCCCCAATGCAGGTAATTACGTTTCTCCACATTTATTATATTCTTTACCTAAAATCAAGTGTAAATTATTGAGAAACCAAAGAAAAAATATAACTCTTTGTTAGAATCTTTGCCTTTATTTTTTATTTATAAATGCTTCTCGACTTAATAAAATTTCATTAAAACTATTTTGTTTAATATGCTAAAGAGTTTCACAACAGTTTTGATGGTTCTGCAAAATTTTAAAGTCAGGCAGTGTATGATAGAAATATAAAATAAGTGTACTATGACTTTGATGAGCGTAATCAAAACAGAAAATAAGTTTATTAAAAAATGAAAATGTATATTGAAAGAAGAGTATTGGAACAGACAATAGTAAAAGCTAATTATTTATACATTTTTGTTTTAAAATACACATTAGTCATTAATAACATTGACTACAGGTAAGCAATTACAGATGAAAATTCTATCCTTGTCTCTATTAATCCACAAATTTCCATTGTGATTTAAAAATAATTTAACTATGACATTGTCCTATGTATTACTGTGACTAAATTAACCTATAGTAAAGTTCTCTTGAAACATCAGGGTTAAATATGTTCAAAAATATGTCTTTACTGTTATAATTTTATTCATTACAAAAGACATCTATATTTTAGCCCAAAATTAATATTTATAATTTAATGATAGCACAGAGTATGAAGAAATAAAATAAGGTTATAAGGTTAGTGAATTTAAACACGTTTTGATTTAGTTTAGGGAATGGCTTTGAAATGCACATTTTAGTAAGCGTCTCGGGGGATTCCAATGTAGCTATTCGAAATCTTTACTTTTTCCAGTTCTGATTCGGTAATTCACAAAAATAAAATTTTAACAACAGGTGTAGATGTTAAACTATTTGCCTTATTATTGTTCAGCATTTCCACACCACTGCTCAGTACTGGATCTGGATATTTTTGTGGCACATCCATACTATATTTCTAGAATGGAGTCATGGCTCTTTTAAACTTTCTTCTTTGCCTCTAATTCTTGTGTCTTTTAGTAACACTTTTATACTCACTATCCTCTTTTCTTTTTCTCCAACCCTACTGGCATCGCTTTATTTCAAGTGTACTTAAACTTACTGCCTCTTCCTTGAACTATTGCATTAAACTTCAATAGACTTCTCCACTCCTGTTCCGTTTGAGATGACAAAATGTTGCCAGATTAATATTCCCAAAGCCATAAAAATCAGGTTACATTTTACATAAAATCCTTTTAAATGGCTTCATTATATACCAAATGAAATTACCTTAATTTTAATATAAGGCCCAGGATTATGTGTCCCCAAGATGACTTTTCCCATCTTGTCTGATTTTTTTTTTTTTTTTTGCTACATAATCTCTGCTTTATTTTGCTTCCAACTACAAGCCAATTAAATAGTTCACCGTACACTACTTGAGTTACTCCACTTGTCTATTTCATGTTTATGAAAGCCTGAGGTCAAATAATTTTCTAATTTACACAGCTGGAAGCAAATCTTCTTCTAAAACCACATAATAACTTTTGCTCTTGTACCATTAACCTTATATTTAATATTGTGTTATACAATGACTTACATATGGGTATAATTTTCATTTCTAGAGTTTACATTCTAAGAGTGTGAAGTGTATTTCAACCTTATACACCATCAGAACCTATTCAAAGCTCTGTACAGATGAGCCATTAAGATTTATCAACAAAAAAACCTTGTTTTCCTATTTCAGCTTTTACTTCTTTTGAACCAGTGCCCACAGCTGGTACATACTATTTTACAGCAACAGAAAGTATAGAAATGCATTCATTGAATATTTAATAGACACTTGTATAGAGCTTACTTTTGCTAGATACACTTTGAATCGTTAAAGATACTGCATATATTCCATGGGAATTGTTAATATTATTTTCGTAAATATAGTTGAAACAAAAAAAAATTATGTTACCAATTATTTTGCCTATTTGAAGATTTAATTAAAAAAATAGTTTATATAACAGCATAATCTTTAAATATAACCACTAATTTTCATTGATTATATGAAAATCTTTTAGGCTAGAAGTGTTAATGAGGCCGGGCGCGGTGGCTAACGCCTGTAATCCCGGCACTTTGGGAGGCTGAGGCAGGCAGATCATGAGGTCAGGAGATGGAGACCATCCTGGCTAACATGGTGAAACCCCGTCTCTACTAAAACAAAACAAAACAAACAAACAAACAAAAATTAGCTGGGCGTGGTGGCGGGCACCTGTAGTCCCAGCTACTCGGGAGGCTGAGGGAGGAGAATGGCGTGAACCTGGGAGGCGGAGCTTGCAGTGAGTCGAGATCCTGCCACTGCACTCCAGCCTGGGCAACCAAGCGAGACTCCGTCTCAAAAAAAAAAAAAAGAAAAAAAAAGTGTTAATGATATAAGTAAAATTATTAAAATTATTAGGTACAATTATTGACCAAGAAACATTCTAGAAACAGATTGTATCCATAAATTGAGGTACATGTGATAAATTTTCTTGAATCAATTTTATAATCAACTGAATAGATCTAGTCATTTTTAAACTATCATTACAATATTTTAAATATGACATGTCACAGTATATTTTATTAAAAGCAATATTTGCTGTTAATGTAATATAGTAAAGAGCATAATAAAAAAATGAGATTCATATGTAAACCAAATCTTCTATAACAATTATGGATAACAAGTGGGAATTTAAATCTACTGTAGAAAGTAACATTTAAACTAATAATTTACAATTAAAAGTGAGCATATTATAGATGATTTTAGAGATGAACTACTGGGATTTATATATGCCCTTCAAGTAGGTACATTAGCATTTTGTATTCAATAAGGAATAATTACATAATATTGTGTGTACTGCTAATTCAAAATCACTATGAATATAACTTTTTCATTTAGAAATTCCCTTTAGTATAAGAATGTGAGAGTATTTACAAATCTTGAAATTTATGACATTTGATTTGCAAATAGATTCCCAGTTTTAACTAAAATTAGGCTGCTTTGTCTATGGAGGATTATCATTGTGAATTATTTTTCTATTTGTTCTACAAATGCTCTTTAAATATGTTTTTGATGTTTACACAGAATTTGCATATATATAAATCAGAAGATAAAAGTTACAGCTACAAATTTCAAATCAACTATTCCAAGAATCAGTTATTAGGAAAAATAGATGGCTAAAAAATTGGATAGGATGAGGTGGGGAAGCAATAAGGAAATGTGCAAAATATTAATTTTTTTGGCATTTTGTTATAAAATTTGTTTTAAAAATAATTTTCTTCACTTAGTATAAATTTGACTTTATTTTAATAAGCTATTCAACACATATGTATAAATATATAATTGATATTATATACCAGTTTGGGGCTTCTATTTTAAAAAAACTTCAATTTCTATTAAAAATATATACATATATTCAATCTATAAATTACTTTGGGCAGTATGGCCATTTTCATGATATCGATTCTTCCTATCCATGAGCATGGAATATTTTTCCTTTTGTGTCCTCTCATTTCCTTGAGCAGTGGTTTGTAGCTCTCCTTGAAGAGGTCCTTCACAACTCTTGTGAGTTGGATTCCTAGGTATTTTATTCTTTTTGTATCAATTGTGAATGGGAGTTCACTCATAATTTAGCTATTTGTCTATTACTGGTGTCTATTACTGGAATGCTTGTGATTTTTGTATATTTGTTATCCTTAGACTTTGCTGAAGTTGCTCATCAGCTTAAGGAGATTTGGGACTGAGACAATGGGGTTTTTTGGGGTGATCAGACCCAACACCAGGTTGTGGGGGTGGCAAAGTCCAGCAGAGTCAAAGGATTGAGAAAAAGACAGTGAGAATTAAAGTGGGACCAGAAGGCCATCACAATTGTGGAGGCTGTGAAGGCCCCGAGATCTGGGAGCCCAGTTATTTATTAATGATCCAACAGAGAAACAGGTGCTGAGAACATGGAGGTGGAAAGGTCACATTACATTAAGCTCACGATTTACAGCTGTGATGGTTTAGCATTTGCTCTGCTACTTGATAATGGAGAGCAGGTTCTTTTAACTCAAGATACAATGGATCCTGGAAGAGCAAGGAGCCAGCAAGTCTAGACACATTCCAGAGCCGCGAGCCCTGGATTTTATTCAAGCCACAAGGGATTTTATGCCCTGGGATTAGATTATGGTGAATCAGGGTAGCCTTCCACCCTTTATCAGAGCTTCATGTTCCAAAGGCCACAAGGGGTTTTAGACGCTGGACCCCTGACATGTTCCAAGACTCTTTTACATTATGTCAGATATGCAAGCCCTGCCTCAGCTTCTCCCAACACTTAGCTTTTCCCAACATGCCCCCCTTCTCATTTTTGTAAAAGAGAAGGTATCATTATTACTATCATTATTATTAGCTATCATTATTACTAGCATAAAAGGTAGTCTCTTTTAATTGAGCAAGGCAATTGCAGGCTGTGCGGCCCTTAATTGCCGGTTGGTCATTCAGCTTCATTTTGCTTAGCCCTTAGTCAAACTGGAGTCACTCTGGTTTGAATGCTTTCCACATATCTCCCCTTTATCTTTACAAGAGGACCCCTAATCCTAGGTCTTCTGTAGTTTCTTCATGCTGAATAGGGGGTAATGATACTCCTGCCTAACTATTAGGGTCTCTTATATTCAGGGTAGAGAGGAGCCAAGTCAGAAAGCATTGGTCCATTAAGCATCGTGACTCCAGTCGGTCTTTGTTCCATCTTCTCATTCAGACTCAACTGGCTCATGGCTTGTACTGGGGAAGCCAGTCAATGGTTGGGATCCATGGATCCCTCCAGTTTCCCGTTCCATGGTCATACACATCTTGAGGGCATCCATATGGTTCATTCATCTCCTGCAAAACACAAGCATTCCCTCACCCCCACATTAGTAAATCTACTGAAACAGAAGCAAAAACTTTTGTGGTTGTAGCTGGGAGGCCACTGATAATGAGAAACAGGCCCCTTCTAACAGAAGGCACAGGGAAAGCAAAAGAGGCTCTTCAAACCTTCAGTTCACACTCTACAGGTGGGTCCACTAGATGCTGTGACTCATGATAGATCTTCAGATGTTTGGTGGGCACCCACATAGGCACTTGATTGTCACCTGGAGATACACAAGCAAATCCTCTTCCCCATATAATTATCTTTCCTTTCCCCCAGTTCTTTGTGTGTGACCATATCTTTTTCTAAGGCCTGCAGCATTAAGATGGGTTGAAGAATGGAATGTTTGCGCATTGGCAAAAGCTGCAGAAACCAGTGCATCTGCCCTTTGATTAAGTTTAGTTAAAGGACCAAAAGGTCCTGTTGGAGAGAAAAGAAAGAACATTTTTATCCTTACCTCCCTCCCCTCTATTCCTTTTATATTTGCTCTTTGAGCCATAACTAATTTCCATAATTCAGAATGTTATTGTCTGTCCCTGCAAATCTCTGCTAGTCTCTGCTTTTGTACCTCTTTAGGGCACTGACCTGATACTGCTAGTCTTCATGTATCTCTCTACCTATCTCTATCTCTACCTCTCTACCTATATCTCTACCTCGCTACCTATCTCCATCTCTGTTTATACTTAGCTTTACTTACTTACGCGTCTCTACTTCACTTACTTATCTCTACATCGTTCCTGGAAACCTTCTTTATGACCCTGGGTAAAGCTCACAAATCCACTTAAAGAAGCTTCAGCAAGAGACACAACAGGGACGTCAGAGCCAGCACCAGATTGAAGGTAACAGGAAGTGCTCTCCCCTCCCCAAAGCAGGAAAACCAGAGTTTTGTCCTTGCAAATGTCTACTCCATATCAGCGTCATCTTCAATTTCCTGGAATAAATTGTTGATCATGGAAATTTTAGCAAAACAATGACCATTGTAACATTATAGACTCCATAAAGAACAATATTTTCAATTAATTTGTGGTTGTAGTTGATGACCACTGATTTTACTTTAGCAAGTCCAAATATAGCCCAAAACAGTGTCTTAAAACTCCGTTGTGAAGGCTTCATTTTGTTCTGCACCAGTGTAGTAGGAGTAGAGGTTGAACATTCCCATCATAAAAGCCACAAACACCACAATGAACACATTCAGCCCATGTTATGCCTGTGTGCTCATTATATCTGTTTTTCTCTAACAGAGGCAAGTTAACCATGAAACTGAAGCTTCAAGATGACTTTACTTGCCCTACACAAAGCAGCCCGTGATTTATTTTTTCTGGAGACTACTGCCAACAAGGCCTGTGTGTCAATCTGTAAGCATCCAACAGCAGGTCTACTGTACAAATATGTCTTTTGTCAGACACTTGATTAACCCAATATACAGCCTTTCCTGTTGGAATAGTACTACCAAAACCTCCTGTTCTTTTCACTGTGCTGATTCCCAGCTTTATGTCAACAACTGAGCAATTCTTTCTCCTAGGGAAGCAGACCATGGAGTTGAGGCACTAATAACTAATTGAATTTCTCCAGTATAATTAGAACCTATCATTCCCATATGCACAGTGACACCTCTAGATCTTTCAAGTAATAGACCGACTGTTCCTGAGGCAAGGGTCCCTCAACTCCCCTGGGGACCATCTCTGGTGGCTCCCCACAAAGCAGGGAAACAGGAACTGTACTGCAAAAGTCCATGGCAGCACCGCCCACCGTGGTGGGAGACAATTGTTGCCATTTGTAAGGGCACTGACTGTGCCGGATATGTCTTGGCTTATTGAGGTACTCTCTGAATAAACAAGTCTCAGATTCCACTGGGTCTTAGTACTACCAATTGCTCCAGGGTTTAGTGTTACAGCTACAGGAGGGGTACGTTTTGTAGCTATTTTCTCACCCATTAAGGGGAGAAAGAGGATGTGGCTATAAGCTTAGTTCAGCAGGTGGAGCTGAAGGGCTAGTAAAACAGACTTTTTTTCAGTTTCCCTTTCTTTTAATTTCCTTCCGTTTCTGTTCCTCACATGCAGAATCTGACGTTAGATTTTTACACTCGTCCTCCTCTTCCTCATCTGAATCTGCCGCATCATCTGTTTGAAATGGCTCAAGAGTTGCTTTTATTAGCACCCACATTGACCAAACCAAGACTGGAATTTTTGCTCCATCTTTATACGCTTTTTAAAAATCTCTGCCAGTTCTCTCCCATTCATCCAACTCCATAGTCCCTTGTTCCTGGAAACATGGGCAAAACTGCTTTACTGCACTAGAGTGATAACAAATTCTGAGTACTAACTTTCTCTCCCCCTCTTTGTAATAAATGCCTTAAGAAATTTAAAGAAGTAGAGTGTCTGCTTTCACTTTGTTCCATTGTTACCCTAGTTCTTCCGGGCACTCAGCTTTCCCACCGAGCTTGTTTTAGACGTTCTCGGGTGTCCTTTGACAATGCATCCTCCGCTTTCACACGCTCTAGCTCTAGTGTTCCTTCACTGAGGTCTTTGACGCCCTACGTTGAGCAGCCAGGAATGTTGTTGTGATCAGACCCAACACCAGGTCATGGGGGTGACAAAGTCCGGCAGAGCCAAAGGATTGAGGAAAAGACAGTTTGAGAGAGAAATGTGGGCATCACAGGGCCATCACGATTGCCCTGAGCTGCAAAGGCCCTGAGCGCTGGGAGCCCACGCTATTTATTGGTAATCCAACAAAGAACCAGGTGTTAAGAATGTGGAGGTCGAAAGGGCATGTTGCATTAAGCACATGATTTACAGCTGTGATGGTTTAGCATTTGCTTTGCTACTTGAGATAATGGAGAGCAGGCTTTTTTAACTCAAGGTACGGTGGATCCTGGGAAAGCAAGGAGCAAGGAGCCAGCAAGTCTAGACACATTCCAGAGCCATGAGCCCTGGATTCTATCCAAGCCATAGGGGATTTTATGACCTGGGCTTATATTATGGTGCATCAGGGTAGCCTTCCAACCTTTAGCACACAGCTTGGTGTTTCAAAGGCCACAAGGGGTTTTAGACCCTGGACTCTGGACATGTTCCAAGACTCTTTTACATTATGTCAGACATGCAAACCCTGCCTCAGCTTCTCCAAATACTCAGCTATTCCCAACATTTTCTAAATATACAATCATGTTATCTATAAAGAAAGACAATTTGACTTCCTCTCTTCCTATTTGAATATGCTTTATTCCACGCTATTTATTGGTAATCCAACAAAGAACCAGGTGTTAAGAATGTGGAGGTCGAAAGGGCGTGTTGCATTAAGCACATGATTTACAGCTGTGATGGTTTAGCATTTGCTTTGCTACTTGAGATAATGGAGAGCAGGCTTTTTTAACTCAAGGTAGGTGGATCCTGGGAAAGCAAGGAGCAAGGAGCCAGCAAGTCTAGACACATTCCAGAGCCATGAGCCCTGGAATCTATCCAAGCCATAGGGGATTTTATGACCTGGGCTTATATTATGGTGCATCAGGGTAGCCTTCCAACCTTTAGCACACAGCTTGGTGTTTCAAAGGCCACAAGGGGTTTTAGACCCTGGACTCTGGACATGTTCCAAGACTCTTTTACATTATGTCAGACATGCAAACCCTGCCTCAGCGTCTCCAAATACTCAGCTATTCCCAACATTTTCTAAATATACAATCATGTTATCCATAAAGAAAGACAATTTGACTTCCTCTCTTCCTATTTGAATATGCTTTATTTATTTCTCTTGCCTGATTTCCCTGGCCAGAACTTCCATTACTATGTTGAATAGGAGTGGTGAGAAAGGGCATCCTTGTGTTGTGCTGGTTTTCAAAGGGAATGCTTCCAGCTTTTGCCCATTCAGTATGATATTGGCTGTGGGTTTGTCATAAATAGCTCTTAATATTTTGAAATATGTTCCATCAATACCGAGTTTATTGAGAGTTTTCAGCATAAAGGGGTGTGGAATTTTATCAAAGGCCTTTTCTGCGTCTATTGAAATTATCATGTGGATTTTGTCATTGGTTCTGTTTATGTGATGGATTACATTTATTGATTTGCATGTGTTGAACCAGCCTTGCATCCCATGGATGAAGTCAACTTAATCATGGTGAATAAGCTTTTCAAAATGCTGCTGGATTTGGTTTGCCAGAATTTTATTGAGGATTTTCACCTCAATGTTCATCAGGAATATTGGTCTGAAATTTTCTTGTTTTGTTGTGTCTGTGCCAGATTTTGGTATCATGATGTTGCTAGCCTCATAAAGTAAGTTAGAGAGGAATCTTATTCTATTGTTTGGAATAGTTTCAGAAGGAATGGTACCAGCTTCTCTTTGTAACTCTGGTAGAATTTGGCTGTGAATCTGTCTGGTCCTGGGCATTTTTTGGTTGGTAAGCTATTAATTACTGCCCCAATTTCAGAACTTGTTATTGGTCTATTCAGTGATTTAACTTCTTCCTGGTTTAGACTTGGGAAGGTGTAT
>NW_012113919.1:6290293-6306154 GCF_000951035.1 Colobus angolensis palliatus | reverse complement strand
TGTATGTGTCCAAGAATTTATCCATTTCTTCTAGATTTTCTAGTTTATTTGTGTGAAGTGTTTATAGTATTCTCTGATGGTCATTTGTATTTTTGTGGGATCAGTTGTGACATCCCCTTTATCATTTTTTTTCTATGTGATTCTCCTCTCTTTTTCTCTTTATTAGTCTGACTAGTGGTTTGTCTATTTTGTTAATCTTTTACAAAACCGGTTCCTGGATTCATTGATTTTTTTTTTTGAAGGGTTTTTCGTGTCTCCATCTGTTTAGTTCTGCTGTGATCTTAGTTATTTCTTTTGTTCTGCTGGCTTTTGCATTTGTCTGCTCTTGCTTCTCTAGTTCTTTTAATTGTCATGTTAGGGTATTGATTTTAGATATTTTCAGTTTTCTCCTGTGGGTATTTAGTGCTATAAATTTCCCTCTAAACACTGCTTTAGTTGTGTCTCAGAGATTCTGGTATGTTGTGTATTGGCTTTAAAGAACATCTTCATCTCTGTCTTCATTTTGTTATTTACTCAGTAGTCATTCAGGAGCAGGTTGTTCAGTTTCCATGTAGTTGTATAGTTTTGAGTGAGTTTCTTAATGCTGAGTTCTAATTTGATTGCACTGTGGTCTGAGAGACTGTTTGTTATGATTTCCATTCTTTTACATTTGCTGAGGAGTGTTTTACTTCCAATTATGTGGTCAGTTTTAGAATAAGTGTGATGTGGTATATGCTGTTGATTTGGGATGGAGAGTTCTGTAGATGTCTATTAGGTCCACTAGGTCCAGAGCTGAGTTAAAGTCCTGAATATCCTTGTTAATTTTCTGTCTCGTTGATCTGTCTAATATGGACAGTGGGGTGTTAAAATGTCCCACTACTATTGTATGAAAGTCTAAGTCTCTTTGTAGGTCTCTAAGAACTTGCTTTATGAATCTGGGTGCTCCTTTATTGGGTGCATATATATTTAGGATAGTTAGCTCTTCTTGTTTCATTGATCACTTTACCATTATGTAATGTCCTTCTTTATCTTTTTAAACCTTTGTTGGATTAATGTCTTTTATCGCAGACTAGTATTGCAATGCCTGCTCTCCTTTGCTTTCCATTTTCTCGGTAAGTATATCTTCATCCCTTTATTTTGAGCCTATGTGCACCTTTGCACATGAGATGGGTCTCCTGAATACAACATACTGCTGGATTTTGACTCTTTATCCAATTTGCCAGTCTGTGTCTTTTAATTGGGGGCATTTAGACTATTTACATTTAAGGTTAATATTATTATGAGTGAATTTGATCCTGTCATTATGATGCTAGCTATTTATTTTGCATGTTAGTTGATGCAGTTTCTTCATATTTTCGATGATATTTACAATTTGGTATGTTTTTGCAGTGGCTGGTACTGGTTTTTCCTTTCCATATTTAGTGCTTCCTTCAGGAGCCCTTGTAAGGCAGGGCTGGGGGTGACAAAATATCTCAGCATTTGGTTGTCTGTAAAGGATTTTATTTGTCTTTTACTTATGAAGCTTAGTTTGGTTGGATATGAAATTCTGGGTTGAAAATTCTTTTCTTTAATAATGTTGAATATTGGCCCCCACTCTCTTGTAGGATTTATGAAGAGAGACACTGTTAGTCTGATGATCTTCCCTTTGTGGCTAACTCAGCCTTTCTCTCTGGCTGCTCTTAACATTTATTCTTTCATTTCAACCTTCATGAATTTGACGATTATGTGTCTTGGGGTTGCTTTTCTCAAGGAGTATCTTTGTGGTGTTCTCTGTATTTCCTGAATTTGAAAGTTGACCTGTCTTGCTAGGTTGGGGAAGTTTTCACAGATAATATCCTAAAGAGTGTTTTCCAGCTTGGTTCCATTCTCCCCGTCACTTTCTAGTATGCCAATCAAATGTAGGTTTGGTCTTTTCACACAGTTCCATATTTCTTGGATGATTTGTTTGTTCCTTTTCATTCTTTTTTCTCTAATCTTGTCTTCACACTTTCTTTTATTAAGTTGATCTTCAATCTCTGATATTCTTTCTTCTGCTTGATATATTTGGCTATTGATACTTGTGTATCCTTTACGAAGTTCTCGTGCTGCTTTCTTCACAGAATTAGAAAAAAACTACTTTAAATTTAATGTGAAACCAAAAAGAGCATGTATAGCCAAGACAATCCTAAGCAAAAAGAGCAAAGCTGGAGGCATCATGCTACCTGACTTCAAATTCTACTACAAGGCTACAATAACCAAAACAGCATGGTACTGGTACCAAAACATATATATAGGCCAATGGAAGAGAACAGAGGCCTCAGCAACAATGCCACACATATAAACCATCTGATCTTTGTCAAGTTTGACAAAAACCAGCAATGGGGAAAGGATTTCCTATTTAATAAATGGTGTTAGGAAAACTAGCTAACCATATGCAGAAAACTGAAACTGGACCCCTTCCTTATACCTTATACAAAAATTAACTCAAGATGGATTAAAGATTTAAATGTAAAACCTAAAACCATAAAAACCCTAGAAGAAAACCTCTGCAATACCATTCGGGACATAGGAATGAGCAAAGACTTCATGACTAAACACCAAAAGCAATAGCAACAAAAGCCAAAATTGACAATTGACATCTAATTAAACTAAAGAGCTTCTGCACAGCGAAAGAAACTATCATAAGAGTGAACAGGCAACCTACAGAAAGGGAGAAAACTTTTGCAATCTATCCATCTGACAAAGGGCTAATATCCAGAGTCTACAAGGAACTTAAACAAATTTACAAGAAAAAAACAAACAACCCCATCAAAAAGCGGGCAAAGGATATGAACAGAAGACATTTATGTGGTCAAAAAAGATGTGAAGAAAAGCTCATCATCACTGATCATTAGAGCAATGCAAATCAAAACCACAATGAGATATCATATCATGCCAGTTAGGATGGTGATTATTAAAAAGTCAAGAAACAACATATGCTGGAGAGGATGTGAAGAAAGAGGAATGCTTTTACTTTGTTTGTGGGAGTGTAAAGTAGTTCAACCATTGTGGAAGATAATGTGGTGATTCCTCAAGGATCTAGAACTCGAAATACCATTTGATCCAGCAATCCCATTACTGGGTATATACCCAAAGAATTATAAATCATTCTACTATAAAGACACCTGCACACGTATGTTGATTGCAGCACCATTCACAATAGCAAAGACTTTGAACCAACCCAAATGTCCATCAATGATAGACTGGATAAATAAAATGTGGCACATATACACCATGGAATACTATGCAGCCATAAAAAGGTATGAGTTCTTGTTTTTGCAGGGACATGGATGAAGCTGGAAAGCATTATTCTCAGCAAACCAGCACAGGAACAGAAAACAAAACAATGCATGTCCCCTCTTATAAATGGGAGTTGAACAATAAGAACATATGGACCCAGGGAAGGGAACGTCACACACTGGGGCTGGTCCGGGAGGTGGGGCATAGGGGAGGGATAGCATTAGGAGAAATACCTAATGTAAATGATGAGTTGATGGGTGCAGCAAACCACTATGGCACATGTATACTTATTAACAAACCTGCACTTTCTGCACATGTATCCCAGAATTTAAAGTATATTTACAAAGTAAATAAATAAAAAAAAATTTATATGGCATGCATATACAGATTTCTTACAGGCATATATTTCGTAGTAGTGAAGTTTAGACTTTTAGTATATTCATTACCTGAATAGTGAACATCGTACCCAATAGGTAAATGTTTTCACCATCACTCCTTTCCTACCTCCCAGATTTTGAAGTCTCCTATGTATAGTATTCTACTCTTTATGTTCAATGTGTACCCATTGTTTAGCTCCCACTTATAAATGAGAATATTCTGTATTTGATTTTTCTGTTTCTGAATTATTTCAGTTAAAATAATAGCCTCCAATTGCAAAATACATGACTTCATTGTTTCAGATATATACACACATACACACCATGGAATACTACCATGGAATTTAGGTGTGCATGTGTGTAGTTTCATACATAGATACAAACATATACACAAACATACCCTGGAATATGTATGTATGTTTGTGTGCATGTATGTGTGTGAGTGTGTGTATGCCTCCAATGATGGACACTTAACATTTATTGCATCTCTTTGCTATTGTAAATAGTGCTATAATAAACACATGAGTGCAGATATGTTTTCATACAGTGGTTTCTTCATTTTTGGGTAGATAACCAGTATTCAGATTGCTAGATCAAACGGTAGTTCTATTTTTAATTCTTGGAGAAATCTCCATACTATTTCCCATAAAGGCTATACTAAGTGTATAAGCAGTACCACCAACATCTTTTCCTTTTCCTTTTTTTTAACTTTTTAGTAGTAGCCATTCTGCTGGCATAAAATAGTATCTCATTTTGGTTTTAATTTGATGACTAGTGATGTTGAGCGCTTTTTCATGTTTGTTGGCCACTTTTGTGTCTTCTTTTGAAAAATGTCTGCTCGTATCCTTTGAGCCCTTTTTTATTAGGGCTATTTGCTTTTTCCTCGTTATGCTGTTTGAGCTCCTTATAGATTCTGGATATTTGCCTTTTGTCAAAGACATAGTTTTCAAATGTTTTTTCCCATTCCACATGTTGTCTGTTCACTCTGTTGATTATGTCTTTTGCTATGCAGAAACTTTTTAGTTGATTTACGTCCCATTTGTCTATTCTTGTTTTTGGTGCATTTGCTTTTGAGGACTTTCTCATAAATTGTTTGCCTAAGCCAATGACCAGAAAAGTTTTTCTTAGATTTTCTTCTAAAATTTGTGTAACTACAGGTCTTATATTTAGGTCTTTAATCCATATTCAGTTAATTTTTGTATATGTTAAGAGGTATGTTGATAGTTTAATTCTTCTGCATAGGGCAGCCCAGTTTGTCAAGCACTTTTACAGAAATAGGTGTTTTTTCTCTAGTGTATATTTTGATTGACTTTGTCAAAGATCAGGTGGTTTTAGGTATGTGGCTTTATTTCTCGGAACTCTATTCTGTTCCATTAATCTGTCTATTTTTATACCAGTGCCATGCTGTTTAGGTTACTGTTTGTAGTCTACTAGTATAAGGTGAAGTCAGGTAATGTGATGCTTCCAGCCTTGCTCATTTTGCTCAGAATTGTTTTGGCTATACAGGCTGTTTTCTTATTCCATATGAATTTTAAGATTTTTTTATAATTCTCTAAGAAAAGACATGGGTAATTTCATAGAGATTATGTTGAATGTATAGATTGCTTTGGGCAGTGTGATGGTTAATACTGAGTGTCAACTTGATTGGATTGAAGGTTACAGAGTATTGATCCTGGGTGTGTCTGTGAGGGTATTACCAAAGGAGATTAACATCTGATAGTGAGCCGGGAATGGCAGACCCATCCTTAATCTGGGTGGGCACAATCCAATCAGCTGCCAGTGCAGCTAGAATATAAGCAGGCAGAAAAATGTGAAAAGAACGATTGGCCTAGTCTTCTAGCCTACATCTTTCTCCTGTGCTGGATGCTTCCTGCCTTTGAACATCGGACTTCAAGTTCTTCAGTTTTTGAACTTGAACTGGATCTCCTTGCTCCTCAGCCTGCAGATGGCGTATTGTGGGACATTGTGATCATGTCAGCTAATACTAATAGTAATAACTCATGTGATAATAATTAACAACTTGTAATAACTCATGTGAGTTAATACTTAATAAACTCATATATATATATTCCTTTAGTTCTGTCCCTCTAGAGAATCCTGACTAATACAGGTAGTATGATCATTCCAACGATACTGATTCTTCCTTTTTTTTTTTAAATGAGATGGAGTCTCTCTCTTGCTCAGGCTGGAGTCTTCCTATTCATGAGCATAGGATGTTTTTCCATTTGTTTGTGTTATCTATGATTTTTGTAGTTCTCCTTATAGAAATCTTTCACCTCATTGGTTAAATACATTCCTAAATATTTTTTGTGGCTACTGTAAATAGAATTGCCTTCTTGATTTGATCCTTGGCTAGATCATTATTGGTCTATAGAAATGATACTGATTTCTGTCTCTTAATATTATATTCTGAAACTTTCCTGAATTCCTTTATCAACTTTAAGAGTTTTTCAGTGGATTCATTAGGGTTTTCTAAATATAACATCATCTTATCAGTGAACAGTGATAGTTTAACTTTCTTTGTCAATTTGGGTGACTTTTTTTTTGTATTTCTGATTGCTCGGGTGAGGACTTCTAGCATTATATTGAATAAGAGTAGTGAAGGTGGGCATTATTGTTTTGTTCCACTTCTTAGAATGTTTTCAACTGTTTCTTATTGAGTATGATGTTGGTTATGGGTTTGTTATATATTGTTTTTATTATAGTAAGGTTTGTTCCATCTATGCCTAATTTGTTGATGAGTTTTATCATAAACCTATGCTAAATTTTATCCAATGACTTTTCTGTATCTACTGAGATGATCATATGGTTTTTGTCTTTAATTGTCTTTATGTGATGTATCACAGTTATTTATTTACAGATCTTGAGTCATCCTTGCATCCCTGGGATAAATCCTACCTGATCATAGAATGTTATCTTTGTTTTGTGTTGTTGGCTTCACTTTGCTAGCATTTTATTGAGGGGTTTTAAATCTATGAACATAATCGATAATGGATCACGGATATTGGCCTATAGTCTGTCTTTCTTTCTTTCTTTTTTTTTCTTTCTTTCTTTCATTTTTTTTTTTTTTTTTTGATCCTCATTTGATTTTAGTTAGTTTCAGGGTTATACAAGCTTCATAGAGTGGATTAGGGAAATTTTTTTTCATCCTTGATTTGTTGGAATATTTTTAAGAATATTGGTATTAGTTTTTTACCTTATGTTTGTTAGAATTAGCTATGAATCCATCTGGTACTGGGCTTTTGGTTGCTGTTTTTGGGAGGTTTGTTTTTTTTTAATTATTATTATTACTGATTCAATCTTGCTACTCATTGTCAATCTGTTCAGAAGTTTTATTTCTTCCAGGTTCAATCTCAGGAGGTTGTATTTTTTTTTTTTCTAGAAATTTACTTATATCCTCTAAGTTTCTAATTTTTGAGCATAAGTTATTTATAATAGTCTCTGATGATCTCTTGTGTTTCTGTGGTATCAGTTGTAGTGTCTCATTTTTGATTTCTGAGTGGGTTTATTTAGATTTTCTCTTCTTTTTTTGGTTACTCTAGTTTGTGATTATCATTTTTGTAAATCACTTTGAAGAATAAACTTTTTTTTTATTTTTGTATTGTTCTTTGTCTCTATTGAATTTTGTTCTTTCCTGATCATTATTTTTTTTCTTTGGCTCACTTTGGTTTGAGTTTGTTCTTTTTTTCTTTTCTAGTTTCCTAAGGTGTAATGTTAATTATCAATTTTTTCTCTTTCTACTTTTTCTGATGTAGGCATTTAATGCTATAAATGTTTCTCTTAGCATTGCTTTTGCTATATTACACAGGTTTTGGTATGTTGTGTTTTTATTTTTATTTGTTTCAGAATTTTAAATTCCTGTCTTAATTTCTTCATTGACCAAGTGATTGTTCAGCAGCATGCATTTTACTTTCCATTTATTTGTGTAGTTCCTGAATTTCTTCTTGGTGTTAGTTTCTAGTTTTACTCAACCCTGGTCTGAGAAGATACTTGATATAATTTTGATTTTTAAAAAAAGTTTAAGATTCTTTTTGTGGCCTAAAACATGGTCTATCTTAAAGAATATTCCAAGTTCTAATAAAAGGAATGTATATTCTGCATTTGGTAGAATGTTCTGAAATGTCTTTTAAGTCCATTTTTTCTAACATCTAATGAAGTTAGTTAATTTTCTGTCACAATGATTTGTCAGGTGCTGTGAGTGGGGTGTTGAAGTCCTCCCCTATTACTGTATTGCTGTCTGTCTTTTTCTTTAGGTATAGTAATATTTGTTTTTGAATTTGAATGCAGTGTTATTGGGCTTATATATATTTAGGATTGCTTTATTCTCTTCCTGAATTTATTCCATTGTCATTTTATAATTATCTTCTTTGTCTTTTATTACTTTTTTTAAAATTTAAAGTATACTTTTATTTGATATAAGTAAAGCTATACCTACTTACCTTTGGTTTCAGTTTCCATGGAATATCTTTTCCCATCCCTTTACTTTCGGTCTATATCTGTCTTTATAAGTAAGGTTAGTTTCTTGGAGGTAGCATATAGTCAGATCATATGTTTTAATCATTTCTGTCAATCTGTTTCATTTAAGTGGATCATTTATTCCTTTTACATTCAAATTTAATATAATATTTGAGCCTTTTTTCTTTTTTCTGTTGCATTGTTAATTGTTTCAAGATGTTTTGTAAATTCTTTGTTTCTTATTTTGTCTTTTTATCTTTGTATTTTGATGAGATTCTGTTGTGTTGTCATTTGATTTCTTTGTCTTCCCTCTTTGTGTTATTGTTTTATAAGAACTGTGGATTTTATATTTCCAAGTGTTTTTGTGGATATCAGCCTTTTGTTTCCATGTATAAGCACCCTTTGAACAGTTCCCATAGGACCAGTCTAGTGGTGACAAATTCCTTTGTTGTTCACTTGTCTGGGAAATACTTTAGTCTTCCTTTATTTATGAAGCTTATACCAGCAGGATTTGAAATTCTTGACTGGCAGGTCCTTTGCTATTGTTGTCGTTCTCTTAGAATTTTAAAAATGTCATCTCATTCTCCTCTTCTGGTCTGTAAAGTTTCTGCAAAATGTCTACTATTTGTTAGAGGAGGTTTCTGTCACAGGCAACTAGATGCTTTTCTCTTGGTAATTTTATAATTTTTCCATTCATTTTGACTTTGCACATTCTTAATATAATATGCTGGATGAAGTTCTTTTTGCAATGTATTTACCTGGGAAACATTAGACCTCCTGTATCTAGATGTGTGACTTTCTTGCTAGATTGGAAAGTTTTCAACAATTAGTTCCTTATGTAGGCTTTTCAAACTTTTTAAATCTCTGTTCCCCCTCAGGAACACCAATAATTCACAAATTTCATCATTTTACATAGTCCTAGATATCTGAAATGCTTTGTTCATTCCTTTTCCCTTATTTTTGTCTGACTGGATTATTTCAAAAGACCTGTCTTCGAGTTCTGAGATTCTTTCTTCTGCTTGATCTAGTCTGTTATAGAAACTTTCAAAAGTATTTTGCATTTGCTTCAAGGATTTTTATACTTCTGGAATTTATGCTTGGTTCTTATTTTAAGATATCTATCTTCTTGGTACATTTCTTAGTATAGCCTGAATTGATACTTTTATTTCTTTGTATAGGTTTTCAGGTTTTCCTTGCATCTCACTGAACTTCTTTAAAGTCAATATTTTCAATTTATTTTCTGGCATTTTTAGAAATTGTATTTGATTGAGATTTCTAGCTGAACAATTGTGGTACTTTGCTATATTTTTTGGCTTTTACATGATTTGTGTGTCTTTACATTGAAATATGTGCACCTGCTGTAGCAATCACTTATTTTGATTTTTTGAAATTGCCTTTGTAGGGGAGAATTGCTTCCCGAAGATGTATGTATGCTGTTGATTGAGTAGCGTACTTTTGCTTTCATTTTGGGTGCCTGCAGTAGTGTGATCTTTGTATGACTTTTTCAACAATACACAGGGTCAGTAGCATCTGTGATTTCCTTGATGGCTTAGGGTACAGTTATTAGTTGAGGTGTGGTGATGTTTTTTGGGGACTTGAATAACAGCTGAGCCAATCTTCATGCCCCAATTGTGGTAGCCATGGGGTGAACGTGTTTTTAGGGTCCAGAGCAGATTACACCGTCTCTGGTGTTTGTGGGTCCTAGAGGGCTGATTCTTGGACCTTCAGGTGGCTGCTTAGAAGCTAATAGTGAAAGCAGTGGGCCAGATTTGTGGGCAGCATGGGTTGTGTGGGTGATTGCAATAACAGTGGTGGAGCAACCCACTGGGACCCAAGCCATCCCAGATGGTGGTCCTGGTAGCGTCAATGGATTGGACAGGTTGCTCCAAGGTTTCATAGCCACCTAGAAGCATGGTGATATTGTCCAAAATGTGCTTAGGGGAGCTTTATTACCCTTATTCCTCTCCAAGCTGGGTGGTGGCTGCAGCTTTATCATCTTGTACTTGGTTTAAGAGTGGGACACAGCCCAGTGTTAAACTATCAAAATCATGCCAGCTGTGGGTCTGTAGTGAGAGAAATAAGCATGGGCTGCTTGAGCATGCCCCTTAGGCAAACAGCATGGGCAGAAGCTGTAAGGAATATGATCCACTCAATTTTCAGTCTCACAGAAGCCCATAGCAGGGCAGTGGGTATTGTCCAAGGTGTATATAGAAGAGCTTGATTTCCTTGTCTCATGTCAGCCATATGGTAGCTGCAGCCACGTCAACTGAAACTCAGCCCAAGGGTAGGGCCCAGCCCAGCATTAAACTCCCCAAGTGGTGCCTTGGGTGGTGTCCCTCCATGGCAAGGAGCATGGACAAGAAACTATGGGGAGTGTGGTCCCCTCAAGTTTCAGTGTCAGAGCAGCCCATTGCAAGGCAATGGGTGTTGTCCTAAATACACATAGGAGAGCCTGGTTCTCTGTCCCTTTTTAGTGGGCAACAGTTGCTGCTGTGCTAACCTGAACTCAACCTGAGGATGCGGCACAGCCCCAACATTAAATTCTTAAAATGACACCTTGGGCCTGGGACCAGAGAAGACAGAGCCCCTCTTAGGGAAGACCTGTGGGAAAGAAGCTGGCTAGAGTGTGATCCCCTTGTCTCAGTCTCAGAAAAGCCCATAGAAGAACAGTAGTTACTGTCTTAGTGTGTGTAGAGAACTTGGTTTCCTTGACCCTCCTCACGGGGATGGCGGGTGCAGCCATATCAATTTGAATTCAGCCTGTGGGGCACAACCCAGGACTAAACTCCCAAAAGTGGCACATTGGGCCTATGACCAGGGATGGTGGGTTCCCTCCAAGGCAAGCAGCATGAGCAAGATGCTGCAGGGAGTATGGTCCACTCATGTCTCAGTCTCAACAGCAGCTCACAGCAAGGCAGAAGGGACTCTCCCAGGGGTGCATGGGAGCACGTCATCGTTCCTCTTCCTCCTTAAAACAGCGCAGTGGTAGTGGTTATGTTTGTAGATCCTCGGTTTCTAGGCTTTCAAAATGGTGTCCAGCTGTTCTAGGCTCAGATGCTTGTAAGATTCTGTGTGGGTTCCCTTTCTGGAGCAATCTCTCTGTGCAATTTTTAGGCAGCTGCATACGTCAAACCTAAGGCCCTAATTGATCAAGGATTTCTCTTGTAGTTAAGATCATAAAAACCAAGCTCTGGGGGTTTCTTTCTGTTTCCTCATGTTCTGGAGCCTTTCCTGGCTCTCACTCAGTTCCTTGCTAGGCAAGCTGCCTCAAACCCTCTCCTCTCCTCTATTTTTTTTTTTTTTGTCTTTTAAATGGGGTTCATTGTGATGGTATATAAAGATGCAAAACTAGAAAAGCTTCTGAAGGCGAGGTGTGTTGTTGCAGAAGAGCTGAGGCACCAGTGCTCATTCCTGAGTACTCTGATCTTTAGAAATAAGGCAGCAATCATTTCCACCTTGGTGACTTTTTTTGCTTCAGACAGATAAAATGTAGTGCCTTAATCATACCTTTAGGAAGGACATCCCATGGACATTCTTATAGCTATCTTAATAGAGAAAGATCAAAAACTGAAAAAGATCAAGAAACAAAGTCAGAGAAATAAGATCAGATCACGATAAGTACATGGTAATGGGGTAAGTCCATCCCTCAACACTCACACTGGAAACATGAGGCTACTACTTGAGAGCTGCCGGCAGTAATAAAAATTTGCAAACAATGAGGACTACGTGACAGCTACTGTTTTAAATGGTCTATTTATGCCAACCCCCTTTAATCCTCTCAAAAATGCCTTGAAGGGGAACTATTATTATTTTTGCATTACAGATGAGGAAATTGCAGTGCAGAGAGATTAATTGCTCAATACCACAGAGCTATGTAAGTTTGGGAATAAGAAATCAACCCACATAGGAAGAGACCAACCCAGGCCAGGAAGAATGTATTCAGATGGTCTGGCAACTTTGATTTTTCTTTTTTACTCAATTTTTTTTTAGTATGGATTGGATTGTGTTCCTTAAAAAAGATATGTTGAAGTTCTAACCTCCAGGACCTCAAAATGTGATCCTGTTTAGAAATAGGGTTGTTGCAGATATAATTAACAAAGTGAAGATGGAATCATGCTAGAGTACAGTAGGCCCTTAATCTAACATGACCAGTGTCCTTATAAAAAAGAGGAAAGAGAGACCAAGGAGACTGTCACAAGAAGACACAGAGACTCACAGGGAAAAGATTGTCACATGACAACAATGGGTGCAGAGATTGGAGTCATGCATCTACAAGCTAAGGAAAGCCAATGAAGTCTGAAAATCATCAGAAACTAGGACAGAAGGATAGCGCAGCCACTTCCCAGCGTCCTCCAGAAGAGACTAAACCCTATTAGCAGCCTGATTTTGGACATATAGCATCAATAGTAAATTTGCCTTAAGCCCCCAGTTCGCAGTGTATGTTACAGCAGCCTAAGGACATGAGTGCTCTTTTTAAATATTCTCTTTTTCAGAATTTTGTTGTACTTGATATCCTGTTCTTATTTTATATTTTATGTTAATCCTTATATATTCTAATTATATCTTAATCCTTACCTTCATTCAATATAAATAGCTGACTGTATGGTATATTCAAGGGAAACTATTGGAAAATTGAAACCAATAGTATAAGGTTGTAAAAGACAAAGTATTGCTAGGAAATAGCAAGTATTTCATGAGGATGTTAATTTTATGAACTACATGTTTGTGTGCCCCCCACACCAACATCCATATGTTAAGCCCCTACCCCCTAATAAGGTTATATTAGGAGATGGGATATTTAGGAGGTAATGATGTTTAGAGGAGGTCATGACATTCAGGCCCCACAGTGAGAAGAGAGAAAGACTAGAGCTTGCTCTGTCTGCTATATGAGAATACAGGGAAAAGATGACCTGCCAGTCAGAAAAAATGCCCTCACCAGATGTTGATCTGCCAGTACTTTGATATCAGACTTCCTAACCTTCAGAACTATGAGAAATGAACACTTGTTTAAATCACCCTGTCCAAGGTATTCTGATATAGCTGCCTGAACTGTGAGGGTGAGAAGACAGACCTGCACACTACTGGTATTTGAAGTAGGTTGGTATTGAGTAATAGAATAGAAAATTTGGACTTTATTTTACCTTGGAGTGCCATTGAAAGTTTTTGGCTAAAGGTGTAATGTGGTAAGAAGTTAACTAGGCAATACAAGTAAGATCAATACAATTGATCAGGAAGATCAATCTAACTGTGAAGACTTATATCTTACGGAGTAGGAATAACCAAAAGCAGTATGAATAGTTTGAAGACTATAGTCTAGGAAAGATATCTGAAGACTTCATCTAGTATTTGAGAAGAAGCTTTGAAAGGGATACTGGGAAGGAGGAGGGAGGGAAATTAGAGGATATAATTCATAATTACATAATATAAAAACATAAAAAAAACAGAGACAATTTCATGTTTCCAAATGTGGGTGACTAGAACTGTAGTTGTGACACTACAGAGACAGTTGGTGATGAGAGGTGCATTTTATTTTATTTTGTAACTGATTTTGGCCTTACTAAGTTTTCATTATTGGTGATACAGCTAGATAAAGCTATCCTAAAGGTGGCTAGAAAAGCACAGCGTAGTTTTGAAAAGAAACAGAAACAAGAAAAGCTAATATCATTAGACTTACGGTGCAGTGTTGGCCAGGTAATGCTAACAGATACATGAATTTATTAATCCTTGAATAATTTTCTGAACTGCATCTGCTATTGTAAACATTTACCAGATGAGTAAAATGAGGCAGAAGAGGCTAAAACAATTTATGAATGCTGCACTATTCATAGGTGGGAAGCACAGACTGGAAAGAAGCTTTCCACACTTCAGACTTTAGAGTCATTCACATTTAAAAAATGAGGGTTAAGTGAGATATTTAGATGAAATTCGCAGAAGTTAAATTAGAGAGTCAGAAGGTCCAGAATCATAGTGTTCAGAATATATGAAATGATGTATTCCAAAGGGATTATTTCCCAGCTCTTAAAAGAGAGAAAAGTCTTCCCTACAATTAGCCCTGGGTGTTTTTCCTTTTAAACTAGAGATTATTATAGTTGAAATGACCCTCAAATGGCTCTAGCATTCATTTTATGAACACTGGCTTTATAGATGCATATCTTGAACTATTATTTATATTAAGCCACTGCATAACCAATATGTTTACATAATATTTAAATTTTTTTATATTACAGGACTAGTTATAAAGACTGAACCTCTCTGTAGCTCTATCCTAAATTTAATAAATGTACACATCAGGCACAAGTCATTTAAAAGTGGGTTATTTTTCCCAGGATAGTTTATATAACAGTTTCAGTAAAAAATAAATGAAATAGTAACAGTATTGCGCCCAAAGGGACATACTGTTACATGCATGTTACATTTCCCCAGAGATTTGGACTGGATAGATTACCTTTTTTATTTTCCCCCCTTAACCAGCTTTGATATGAGTGTGGTAGACTCTTACCTTTCTATATTTAGGCTAAAGCTGAGTGAATTTCACTGAAGTGTGAAGTAATTTTAAATATGTTTTGTATAAAAATGTGCTGAATTTTAAAGCACTTTGACATCATGGGGAATGAAAATTGCTCAAAACACAAATCAGTATGGTTAAATGTACTGACCATGTGTGCTTTTTGAAATATGAAATTATGCTATTATTCTTGGCCCATGTTGGAAGCAATATTCTTTTTCATAAAGGAATGCACATAGTAATGCATAATAGTTTTAAAAGGTTTCACCACTATGACATTACTATGTTATACAGAAATGTAACCATATAATTGTTAAATAAATGCTTTCTGAGTTTCCAGGTTTTGCAGAAAGCTCTGGTGTTCTTTAGGGTTTACTCACAGTAAACTGACCTGATTGCTCTGCAAATCTTAGTCTACCATAAGTATTTTTAGCTAAGCCTGTTCCTGTAAGAAATATATGATCATAATGTACTTTAGAATATTATTTGGACATGATTATAACAGAAACATAGATTATATATAGAAGAAAAAAATGTTACTGCTACGGCTCCATAGCTATGATAGTTATTTACCTTACTTTTTAGCTATCCACTGTGCCAAAGAAATTAACCAGGCAGAGACCATCCTGCCTAACATGGTGAAACTCCGTCTCTACTAAAAAATATAAAAAATTAGCCGGGCGCGGTGGCGGGCACCTGTTGTCCCAGATACTCGGGGAGGCAGGAGAATGGCGTGAACCCAGGAGGCGGAGCTTGCAGTGAGCCGAGATGGCGCCACTGCACTCCAGCCTGGGCGATGACAGAGCGAGACTGTCTCAAAAAAAAAAAAAGAAAAGAAATTAACTAGGCAATACAAGTAAGACACGTCCAAAGAAATTAACCCGGCCAACAAGTAAGACATGTACGTTAGGTAAAGGAAATTATATCTTGAACAATAAACATGTAATGAACAATAGAAATAATCTACTTCACTTGTGATTTGATTCTTCAATAACAACCAATACACTGCAGGGCAATATGGTGAAATCTTATTAAATATGTTCCTTCTGACAGTATTCATTATGTTCCTACTGACAGCAGCCATTTAGTTGTTTTTATATTCCCCAGAAATATTTTAAAGTAGCATATCTTCTTTTTCTTTTTCTTTTTTTTTTTTTTTGAGACAGTCTCCCTTTGTCTCCCAGACTGGAGTGCAGTGGTGGGATCTCTGCGCTCACTGCAAACCCCGCTTCACGGGTTCACGCCATTCCCCTGCTTCCGCCTCCTGAGTAGCTGGGACTACAGGCG
>NW_012113919.1:6285755-6290066 GCF_000951035.1 Colobus angolensis palliatus | reverse complement strand
CCAGGATGGTCTCGATCTCCTGACCTCGTGATCCACCCGTCTCGGCCTCCCAACGTGCTGGGATTACAGGCTTGAACCACCGCGCCCAGCTAAGTTTTTATATATTTAGTAGCGACAGGGTTTCACCATGTTAGCCAGGATGGTCTCGATCTCCCGACCTTGTGATCCACCCCCCTCAGCCTCCCAAAGTGCTGGGATTACAGGCATGAGCCACCACATCCAGGTGCGTATCTTCTTTTAATTCACTGTTAAAAATATTACTAGACAATGTGTTGAATGAATGAAAGTATGAGTGTGAAATACTACTTTATTAAAGCATACTTTCTATTTGTATTAACTGTAATGTGACCTTTATTTTCTTTAAAATACAAAATTACTGAAAGAGTAAAATAATTCAAATCATTATTTGTATAATCTCTATGGTTCTTAAACCATGCCCTCTTTATAGAACTAAACTCTTAGATTGAATATAATTTTCTTGATGTGCATATAAATGTTTGAATTTTACATATGCATCCTTTCTTACTCTTCTGCTTCTGTTTTTTTGTCATTTAAAAAGGTGGATATGTGTTATGACCAATGACAGATGAGATTCTTCTTTCTAGTGTGTATGTCATTTCTAAAAGATAAATCACCAAGCTTCAAAAGTAGTGTGTTCAATATTTGCTTTTAAATTGAAAATAGGCCGCACATGTAATTCTAGCACTTTGGGAGGCTGAGGCAGGAGGACTGCTTGAGGCCATGAGTTGGAAGCCAATGTGAGAAACATAGAAAGACACTTTCTCTACAAAACAAAATTATTTAAATAAATAAATTAGTTAATTAATTTAATATTAACAAATACCACTCAATAGTGTGGAAATGAAGCAGTTCCCAGCAGAGATCTCGAACTATGAAATTAAATGTAAAGGAAAGTCACTAGATATTCCATCTAAAACATGGTTTAAAATTTGAAGTGGAATTTCATTTCCGTACTTTTTGTATTAGAAGAGAAAATAAGGAGCAGAATGAAGAACACCATTAGCATCTTAGAGGTCAAATCTGTAGCCAAACGAAGTTGCTTTTTTCTTTTTTTTTCCGAGATGGAGTCTCGCTCTGTCCCCCCGATTGGAGTGCAGTGGCATGATCTTTGCTCACTGCCACCTCCACCTGCCAGGTTCAAGCAATTCTCCCGCTTCAGCCTCCGAAGTAGGTGGGACTACAGGTACATGCCACAATGTCTGGCTGATTTTTTGTATTTTTGGTAAAGACGGGGTTTCACCATGCTAGCCAGGCTGGTCATGAACTCCTGACTTCATGATCTGCCCGCCTCAGCCTCCCAAAGTGCTGAGATTACAGGCATGAGCCACCACGCCTGGCCAGGAAGTTGCTTTTTAATAAGGTAACATGAGCCTAATAAAATTTTTAAATGCTGGACTGTTGCTACATATTTGTCTGAGCTAGCTATAGCTTCATACGGTATTGTGATAAAAGAATGTGCTTTAAATAATGTGAAACTGATGAAATTAATTGCAACATTAATTCTCTATTTTGAGAAATATATAAATATGATAAATGTAACTATCTTGGATAGAACAAGTGGTACATATAATCCTAGTTCTGACTTTTTGGGTCCTCAACATATTTGAGAATTATGTGTTATACAATTAAAGATAAAATAGTTATATAACTATATGTATTTGAATATCAGTCCTTTTATAAAAATTTATAAAAATGGACTGATATTTATAAACATATAGTTAAATGATGTGTGTGTATATATGTATACTTATATATAAATTTCTCATTATAAAAATGGACTAATATAGTTATAAAACAATATGACTATATGTATATAAATACCATTTTTGTAAATGGACTAGTATTCATATACATATAGTTATACTGTGTATCTTCATTTCAATAATCAAACAGTTTATTGTTATCAGTGGAAGAGATCTGAATTATCTTGAGTTACTGGCAGCAAATCCGTATGCATCTGCAGCAACTTCAGCCCTTGCCTCCTGGGAAGAAAGAATTCGACTGAGGGGCATAAAGCAGAAAAAGAGACCTAGACAAGTTTCAGACAGGAAGTGGAAGATTATTTAAAAGGCTTTAGAACAGGGAGAAAAAAAAAAAAAAAAGATGAGAAGTCTTGGGAGAGATCCATGCGGGCACCTGAACATGAATGAGAAAAAACAAGCACCTGTAACCTTGATTCTGGGACTTCCTAGGCATGCCTCTTTCCCGTGTTTCTTCCCTTAGCAGGGGCTTTCCACATTTGTGGTGCCCTCCTTACCCTTGGGAATTGAGAACACTCAGTGTGTTTAGGGAGTTATATGCATGTCCATCTGAAACTGTCTTCTTTTTTCTGATGGAGTGTGCCCAGAAGCTCATACTTTGCCATTTTTGTCTCTTGATGTGCTTCTCCCTGGGGTCTGCCTTTAATTAGCACTTTAATGTTAATAGGTGCGAACCATCACACAATGGCCTCTCCATGGACTGGTTGCCAGTGTATCACTTTTAGACAGAAAATGCTATAATTACTGGACATCACTGCACATTTCTAGTGGGCGGGGGGAAGAGCCCTCTCCTGCCCCACTCATGCCTAACTACCTGTAACAGTTATGACCATAGCTGCATTGCACATAGATCCCTCAGGTTGCATTTTAGCATTCTTAAGATTTCTCTCCCTACAAGGTCTTCATTTTGCTTGCTACAAGTAAACATGTTATATGTTTTTAAAATTTGAAATCAGAAAATTTGAGTTAATACGAGTCTTTTGGATCATTTAATCCAAATAATAAAATTTCACAGGTGAGTAAAATAACAAAAAGAGGAAAAGAGAAAATTTTTCTACGATTACTGAAAGAGTTAGAAATAGAATTCAAGTTTCCTAGTTTCTTAACAAAAACACACCTACTCTTCTGCTTTTTTTTTGCTCTATGTTGGTGTTTGATTGGCAAGTATTAAAAATATATCTGTTATTCTACTGTGTTAGGTAGGATACACTTATTAATAATATCAAGCAAGTAATTTCACAGTGTAGAAATGATAAATCATCTTGCAGGTATCATTCCAACTTACTTTCATAAACAAGAGTAATTCAAGAAATGTTAACTAGGCAAAGCTACTAAGCAGTCAGCACAACTACTCAGTATTGGAAATCTGGTATATACCAAGGTGTGGTTTATAGTTTTTGAGATCCAGATCAGGATGAATATGAAACATGAAAAGGTTATACATTTAAAATTCAACTTACTTTTTAAAATCAATTCCTTAGGTTGAGGTTGCAGGCTATTATTTGTCTACTGAGGTAGATAAAATACTGAGATATTTTACAAGAAAGCTTGTATGCAAGATGAAAAGCACATTTTACGGGTATCTAAGCAGCAACAGAAGAACAGAACAGTGTGAGTATAGATGAAAGGCAAACATTTCCATTTTACTCATTAAACTCATTAATAAATTTATAGTTAGCCCGGAATATTTGTGTTATTTAAGAAAATTAAACCTCTGGTTCAATTTAAGCTGTCAGGCCTTTAGAGGCTGACTCATTAGTTAAATCATGAGATATTAGATAGTCACTTAGTTGAAACACAAATTTCATAGTGCCAAATAAAAACCAAGTCCAGACTTAGATAAGAACATTTTATTTGAAAATATTATTGCAGGAGGAGAGAAGGGACAATTACAACAGGGGGAATGCTCTGAACCTAAGATCAACAGGCATCTCAAAGTTTAAGCAGAAAGAGGCTTTTCATTTATAAGGATGAACATATAAGGCTAGAAAGAACCAGATAAGAGGAAATTCCAGATGGAGAGTGGTGCGATTGTACAGTAAATCAGAAAATGTTTTACCCTGAGGCCAGCTTATTCTAGAGAGGGGCCATTAAGGAAGAGCTATATGCTGGCTTTGACTAAGCATTTCAGGATCAAATTTCAGGAGCCAAGGGAAAGGAGAGAAGTTTAACCATAGTTTGTTCATGTCCAGAAAGCAGGTATTTTGTGCAAATTGACTAATGGATATGAGGAGTTCATCGAATCATTTACCATTTACGGGACAAAGAATGGGGATTTGGAATGTCTTAATGTCTTCATCTGGTCCTAACAAAGGTAAGCAAGAAAGACATGGTTGAGTATTTGTTTAAGTCATATGGGAAGCATGGTTACTTGTGGTAAGCTGTTTCCTGGAACACAGAATAATTAAAGGTTTCTTTTAAAAGTGTATGCTGGCCGGGCGCGGTGGCTGAAGCCTGTAATCCCAGCACTTTGGGAGGCCGAGACGGGCGGATCACGAGGTCAGGAGATCGAGACCATCCTGGCTAACAC
>NW_012113919.1:6237861-6285565 GCF_000951035.1 Colobus angolensis palliatus | reverse complement strand
ATTGGTCATATTTATCATGTATAACATGTTATGTGTATATGTATACACAGTGAAATGTCTCAACTGAGCTAATTAACATATTCATTACCTCACATATGTATTTTTTTTGTGGTGAGAACGCAAAGTTTACTCTCTGAGGGATTTTCAAAAATACAATACACTGTTATTAACTATAGTCACCATGTTGTAAAATCATTCACTTGAACTGATTCCTCTTATTTAATCAAAACGTTATTTTCTTTGAACAACATCTCCACAATACTGCAGCCACTGGTAACTAGAGGATCTCTTCATCATCTCTATTTTACAGGAGAACATTGTCAATCAAATTTACCTGTAAAAATTAATATCTCATAACATTCATTTTCATTCAACATATATATTGATTAATTCCTCTGTTCTAGCATCCAAAGGCATAATAGGTACTGAGAGAGAAAAAGTCATTTACTCACAAGTTTAGTGTGAAGGAGACAAAAAGTAATTTATAAATTTGATGACATTTAAAAAGTTAGACAAAGAAATTATGACAGAACATAACAAAGGAAACTAGGAATGAGTTTGAGTTTGAGCTGAAGTTTGAGTTACATGGAAAAAACTGTAGGGAACAGGGGTGTATAGAGAATTTCAGACAGATAAAACAACATCCTTAAAGCTTGAGAGTTCAGTGGAAGCATGAGCTAATCAAACATTGGAATGTGCAATGTCAAAGCAACGTGGAAAAAAGAAAATAAATAATAGAGAATAGTGACCAGTGAAGTAAGAGAGATGGAAAAGTCGGATAATCAAAGGCTTTGAATCCTTCAACACATAATTATTGAACAGATACAACAGGGGCACATTAAGATTCTGACCACATTAAGGCTACAGAAAAAAGAATATATTAAAAAAAGATTGAGGGTAAAAATAATAAAGAGTAAGATATTTCAGAAGTGCAGCTGTAGTAGTCAGGGTTCTCTAGAGAAACAAAACTAATATGATGTGTATATATTTAAACATTTATTCCTTGGTGCCAATGAGGCAATGGTTCCAGGACCCCCATGTGTACTGAAATTTGAAGATGCTCAAGTCCCTGATGTAAAGTGTATTAGTATTTGCATATCACCTATCCACATCCTCTCATATACTTTAAATTATCTTTAGATTACTTATAATACCTAATATAATTTAAATACTGTGTAATGTAATTTAAATGGTATGTAAATAGTTGTTATGATGTATTGTTAAGAGAATTATGACAACAAAAAATGTCTGTACATGTTCAATTACAGATGCAATTTAAAAATATATATATTTTTGATACATAGTTGGTTGAATCCACAGATGGGGAACCCACTTTGAATATGGAGGCTGAGGAGTCCCAAGATGTACAGTCAGTGCTGAAGCAGTGGCCAAAGACAGCCAATGTGTACTTCCAATCTGAGTCAGGAGGCCTGAGAACCAGGAGAGCTGGTGGTGTAAGTTTCACTCTAAAAGTCAGCAGTCTCAAGACTCAAGGAAAGCCAATGTTTTGCTCTGAGTCTGAAAATCATAGAAGACCAATACGTCAGCTCAAGCAGTTAGACAGGAGGAGTTCCCTCTTATTTGGCCTTTTTCTTCCATTCAAGTTTTTAATTGATTGGATGAGGTTTACCCACATTAGAGAGAACAATCTGCTATTCTTAGTCTATTGATTCAAATGTTAATCTCTTTCAGAAATACCTTCAAAGACACACAGGAAATAAAGTTAATCAAATGTCTAGACACCCTGTGGCCCAGTCAAGTTTATACATAAAATTCACCTTCATACCAAGCAAATGATAACAGTGGTTTGGACTAAGTTGTCATTGGCTGTACAATTGGGGAAAGTGGAAAAATGGTATTGAAGTCATGGAGGTGAGGTAGAGGAAAGCATTTATAAACAATACAGAGTCAGCTATAAATAAATTCATGACAGAGGTCTAAGAACTTTGAATACTAAACTGTTGAAAAGATAAACCATAACAATGGTTGACATAGAGGAGAAAATCAAGGCAAGGGTCAGTTCTATAATCTCAAGTGACATTGTTTAACGGGTACAATGGTTAATTGTATCCAATGATGGTGATGGTCAGCAAAATAAGGACTAAAATGTATTCTATGTGTTAACAACAAGGAGTCATTGGAGATCTTATTAAGAAGAATATTGGCGGAGTGATGGAGCCAGAAACCAGATCGAAGTATGTTGAACTGTGAATAAAATTTGATAAACAAAAAGCAAGCACCACCACCAACAAAACAGTGTGAGTATGAACTAAGAGTACATAAAGTTGAGCAATGAAGTAACAATGGAAAAATAGGCTTTAGTTTTGGAGGGCCATGGAACAAAAGGGACAGTGAAATGCAATGTTTAAAGAAAGGGATGCTGGTTTTGACTACCCTGAACTTTTCAAAGATACACAGCTATCATTTACCTGCATTGAAAAATGAAACCAGTAGAGTTGAAGTATATGAAAATATAAATGTTTCAAGAAAGTTAGTGTGCATAAATTGCTTACACAATTTTATATATTGGAATATTTCATTGCTAGGTTTTAAACAGCATGTAAAGTTTACTCTGTAAGTAGAAAAAAAAGTCATCATTCTGTCACTTCTCATCTTCTGTCATGTCATTGCTCGTTTTCTGTACTACAGTCATATGACCTTCATTTAGTTTCTATAGCTCAGCAAACTCCTTCATGCTCTAAGTAATTTTACCAAGATGTTTCTTCTTTCTGAAATGGTTTCAAGAACTCTATCATTCTCTTCCTTTCATCTACGTATTGCCTACTACTTTTCAGATCTCAGATCAATCATCATTTACTTCGAGAAGATTTTTCTGACCTCCTTACACAACTTCCTCTAATAAACACTATTACATCACTACCTTCCTTTTCTCTTGAAGAACTTTTAAAAAATATTTACTGAGTGGTTCTTTAATTAAAGTCTTCCCAGCCCACTGAACATAACATTTATTAGAATATAGTCAAGGTTTTTTTTTTCTCCTTTCATTGTTACATCACAGCACCCACAGGCCCCTCACAAAAACACAAACAAACAGATGCTCAGTCAGTACCTATGAAATGAAGAAATATATAAAACCAAGCTGAATATGTTAAGCTAAAAATGTGTAATATATGTGGTAAGCAAACTAACATAAACCATAACAGACTTGACATGTAGTAACAATCAATATTGCATTTGAAAGAGGAGGATTTTTTTTTAGAATGAGACATAAACTGTTATTATATCTTTCGTTGTCATTATATCAAATTAAATTTATAATTATTTTTTATTTGGAGAATAAAAACACACAAAAGCTTTTTAAGGAGTTTTTGTAAAACATTTTAGAGCTATTGAAGCTTTGTTTTTGAGAAAAGTTGAAAGAAACAATCACAGAAGTGAGATGACATATCACCTACAATACTTAATAATTTGTTTTTAAGAGCTTTTGAGTCATCTAACATAAGTTGTAGCACCGAGAATTATATAGTAAAAATATTTTATTCAATATGGTGGCTGTATATTTTATAAAGAGCTAGTGAATAACATATTTGTATATTTTCCTGATGCAAAGAGCAAATGTATAATTATGGAACCATAGACTAATTTCATGGAATCTTATGCCATCAGTGAAATTCAAAAGCCAGAAACCCGCCTACAGCATCTTAGGTAGACATTCATGTGTTGTCTTCTGCGATAATCCTTAATTCTTTGGACAGAAGCCAATTCTTTGGTAAAATCTCTAATTGTCTAAAATATCTTCCTTACATTGATCCAGCATTTCTCCCTTTGTAATTCGTAGAATTTTATTCCAAATCACCTTCCAGAGCAGCATAAAAAAATGTATAACCTTTCTTTCATCATCCCTCAAATGTTTAAATACCTCTGATTCCTCTTTTGGGGGTAGATATCCTTGTTCCATTGAAATCACTGTTTTCAAGTTGCTTATACCAAAAGCAGTCTTATCATGCCTGTTTTACGTTACACTTGATAATTTTATGTATGGTAATTTAACTTTTTCCCATTTTTATCATTGTACTGTTTATTGTTTTTGTTTGTACCACATTAGCTATCTCTCACAGCTTTATTTATTCTACAAATATTCTAGGTAATTCCTCTCCATTTATAACAAAACATTAAGAAAGAATAAACCAACTAAGATAAAGAAAAGAGTTCTATGAATTGTTGATAGATACCTCTGCCATATTCATGAATTTGTCATGTAATATTATCTGAAACTACTCCTTTATAAAAACCTTAAACATGCTGAATAACATTTGACAAATATATGCACAGTTGAGATTTTCGGAAAAATATAGAAAAGGAAGAGACAGCTGAAAAGTAGAATAAAAAGCAGAAGCTATCAACCATTTTGCTACCTTGAGGGGTGGCCAAGTGCTCAGTTATCTCATCAGTCAAGTGGTATGTGTTTTAAAGCTAATGTACCAACAGAAGTCAAAGATTGAGTCTTGCATAAGGCCAGGAGTTTGTATCTTAAAAGGATCCCTAGAGGCCTGGCGGGGTGGTTCACATCTGTAATCCCAGCACTTTGGGAGGCCTCAGCGGGAGGATCGCCTGAGGTCGGGAGTTTGAGACCAGGCTGACCAACATGGAGAAACCCTGTCTCTACTGAAAATACAAAATTAGCTGGGCATGGTGGTGTGCGCCTGTAATCCCAGCTACTTGGGAGGTTGAAGCCGGAGAATTGCTTGAACCTGGGAGGCGGAAGTTGCGGTGAGCCGACATCGCGTCATTGCAGTCCAGCCTGGGCAGCAAGAGCAAAACTCCGTCTCAATAAAAAAAATAAATAAATAAAAAAATAAATAAAGGGAGCCCCAGAAAAATTCAGGCCACTTTAAGAAGCCAATACTAAGTGAAAATGTGTGCATTAGGGAAAATATACGCAGAGACAAAAGATGACAACTAAGAGTAAGTGTTTCCTTCTCGGTTGCAGGAGAAGAAAAAAAATGCTTTTACCTGACATTTGACAACCACAGGTTTTCTTTGATGCCCGCTTGGATTTGAATTCTTACTATTTGCCTGGTTTTGTAAACCCAGACAGATAAATCACCTTTAAGTAGCTCTAGACTGTTAACCAAACTTGTGTGCCTGATAGAATAGAATTCAAAATGTCTCTTTCCTGAGAAAAATAAATATGCTAAAAAAAGTTTATTTTATCCTGACTAATAACATTCCACGGAACAGGAGCTTACATTTCAAAATAACAAAAATACATTTTAAGAAAAATATATGCATCAATAGAAATAAGAAACAGCTGAATTAGACCGGAAAAATTGTCAGATAGTAGACAGAATCTAAAACGACAGTATTTCACGAACATGAGAAAATTACAAGTTACTGTATTAAGATGAGAATGTTTAAACCGGTAGATTTTAGAAATTAAGAAAAGTATTCATTAGAATAAAAAACTCAAGGGATGTGTGAAATAAAAGTGTATATGCACCTGAAAAGGGCATTTGTAACCTGATTATCGACATTACTTAATCATCTCCAATGAAGAACAAAAAGATAAAGAAATGGAAACTATGGAACAATTAGTAAATATGCATATTTTGAGAATAGCTGCCATGTGTCTCATTGGACTCCTAATGAAAGAGGATCTCAGAGAATGCTGAACAAAGGCAGAAAGTTTTGGGAAAAAAAATTAAGAAGAAAACTTATAAAAGTATGAAACAATTTTATGAACACAGATGCTCTACAGCAATAATAGAAGCCAACAGAAAACTAAATAATCTGTTCAAAGTACTGACAGAAATTCTGTCAACGTAGAATTCAAAAATCCACCAAACTATAATTTATAATGAAAGAAAACAAAATTTTAAACTTTTTTAAAAAAGAATATGTACTTCCAACCCACAACTCTAAGACAAATGAATTTCTAATACTGTGTTTAGGAAGAATAAAATTAAACAGTGAGGGAGGAAATTTGTTCCAAGAAGAAGAGAAAGTATAATGAAAATAAGTAAACATGTTTGGAAATAAAAGTTTTTGTCATAGAAAAGAATAGTCGGCCGGGCGCGGTGGCTCAAGCCTGTAATCCCAGCACTTTGGGAGGCCGAGACGGGCGGATCACGAGGTCAGGAGATCGAGACCATCCTGGCTAACACAGTGAAACCCCGTCTCTACTAAAAAATACAAAAAACTAGCCGGGTGTCGTGGCGGGCGTCTGTAGTCCCAGCTACTTGGGAGGCTGAGGCAGGAGAATGGCGTAAACCCGGGAGGCGGAGCTTGCAGTGAGCTGAGATCCGGCCACTGCACTCCAGCCTGGGCAACAGAGCGAGACTCCGTCTCAAAAAAAAAAAAAAAAAAAAAGAATAGTCATAAGCCATTCAGGGAAGAGGTAAAATAAAATAAAATGGGTCTAAAATCCTAAACAATATTTACATGTAGAATGAAAGAGAGGGATCTGAGGAAAATTATTCCAAGGTGTATATCTTGTCTAGAAGGGGAGTAGAAATATTGGTGATTGGTTAACTCAGGTGAGCATACTTAAAACATCAAATACAATAATAAAAACAGGTATTTAACTTCCAAACACCAGATTTTATGGAAAAGTAATTTTTTAAAAGAAAAGAAATTGCAGTAGTAAAACAATATATTCTACGTGAAGCTCTAGAAAAATGGAAGGTAATATATGTGTGGAGCTATTTGTATATTATTAATAACAATTTTTTCTTGATTGTACTACAGTTTACAAAGCAATCTCTGGATATTTTTATCAATTAACTATTGTGAAACTTTGATTTTTTGAAATAAGTAATTTGCTTATTTTTTACAGTTAAGTCATTGAGTTATGTTTTCCCAATTTTAATTTATTTGTGTAATTGATTTCTAAAATCACAGGAGCTAGAGAAAAATATTCAGATCCATGTCTTCCGCTTCCAGATTAAGCATGTTTTCTACTGCAACTGAGTCTACTCTCAGTCACTCAAACAATTGTGAAATGTGGACCATGATACAACCTACTTTATAAAATTAATATAAAATATGCTGTTAGATTTTATGCTGACATCAAGTTACATTATGTTCTTGTCATTCTCTAGATAGTCTTTTAGAAATAGATGCAAATTTAAATGCAGACTGTAGCTGTTTCTGCAGGCGATGAGTCTTACTGTGATTAATGTCTCTTTATTAGCTAGTAGTGAAATTAATTTAATATTCTCTTTCAGAATTTGAACAAAAGTCTGTATCAAATTTATCATTCTGTATTTTTAGAATCTGTACTCTTATCCTCCATTTGAACAAGAAAACATTTCATTTCTCACATCTTCTAAAATTCCTAATTTTTAAAAAATTTCAGAATTAATGGTGACTAAGAGTGTGTATTAAGATCTAGTGAAATTATGTAGAGACTTACAAAGTTACTGACAGTCATTATGTATTTTCTTGTATTTTATTCTTCAGTTTTCCATTTGCTGCTGATTCTCCTCTGAAGTTCAGGAGAAAAAAAAAAAAGGAAAATGTTATTTATCTTATCGTTTTTCATCCTTGTGCCTTTGGCCCCAAACATTGGTATTCTTTTGGTAATGTTTTTATTTGACTGCATATTAAAACCAACAGACATTCCTAAGACAAAACAAAGCACAGTTTTTGATTGCTCTTGGATTTTTTCACTCTACTTCTTTCCATTCTGGCTCTCTCTTATTTTCTCACTCTCTTAACTTTATTTCACACTGTAGTTTCTGCCTTAATTCTGTATACAATGGTCTGGCTTTTGTACATTTTATTTTAAGAAATCAATTTATTGTGAAGATTCCTTTGCATCTACTAATAGAAAAGATTTTGACATTTGTCTGCAAATCATAGGTACAATAAAATAAATGGTCATTTAATGCACTGTGTATAAAACAGAAAGATTTAATTTTTAAAATGTTCTAAAAGTTGGACATAAATACAAAGACATGGTATAACATTCTCTGGTGTGATCCTGCTTAGGATTAACTTCAGCTTCTATGTATCTATTACTAGCTTTATGATTTTAAAACTCACTTAAATATTTTGCACATCTATTTTTGCTGGTAAAATGGAAATAACAATTATCATAAAATTGTGGTAACATTTGAATCACTAAATGCTTTTTGAAATTGTGATAACTCTTTTTATGTATAATTAGACATGATTTAAAGATGCCCCATTAACATTTTTCTAACTTCTAAGATGATATAAATAATTAACAATGTATTACATAATTATCATCTACCAAGCAGGCAGTGTGCTTTGTGTTTTATATGCATTAGGTAATTTTGTCTTCACAAGGATTCTGTGATCTGGTGTTTGTATTATTATTATAGTTTATGGAGGAGGAAACTTTAAACATACTAATGACATGTGGTATAATAGGCTAAGTTTTGCTGTGTTAACAGATAACTCCTTGATTATATGTATCCTAATACTCAAAAATATTCTTTACCCCTCAAACCACCTGTCCTCATTGCCTACATGTGCAATGAGACTCCACTCCATGTGGTCACTAAGGGACCCTGGCTGATAGAAGCTCCACCGTCTGCAAGCTTCAGGTTCTGGAACATATGGCCACCTCAGACTCCATAGCACTAGAGAACATGCTGACATTTATATCATGGATCATCTTCTTACAGCCATTGGCCAGAGCAAGACCATCTGTAACCTCATGGAGTCTGCAAAATATGGAGAAATTGCTGAAAGGTTAGATGATCACCACTGTGTCTGCCCCAGGTAAGATGAAGTAGAATTTGGACCCTAGATTACTGACTCAAGTCCCCTTCGCTAAGCTGTTGTATTCATTCCTAAGAAAATTTTGCCAATGTAGTATGTGTGTGTGTACATGTGTACGTGTGTGTGTGTGTGTGTCTCAAAGGCTGCTAACTGTGCCCAAAAGTATATTCACTCTTCTTGCTGAGCACACAATTGGAGTCTAAAATTTCAGTAATAAAATTAAAGAACTGACATGTGCCACTTCTTGGCCAAAGCTTGTGTTAGGCAGAGATGCTCCTTCATGCTTTCTTTTCCCTTCTGGACCCCAGATGCACAACATGGTGAAGTACTTGAGCAGGATAGAGGTTCAGAAGCACCACATGGAGGACAGACACCTGGACATTAAGAATATCCAATCTGGACTCTTGTTTGGAGGATTTCTATTAAACACTGATTTTTACTTGAGTCATTTTAAATTTGGATATATTTGACCCAGATTAGTTTTCATACTATTGTTGAACCATTTTAAATTATTGATATTTGAATATTTGTGACATAAAAAATGAAAATTTTATATGGTTTAACATAAGAATACAACTGTCAAAACTTTTAAATAAATGCATTTTTATGTTTTAATTAAAATGTGATATTTAATTTCTGCGTTTAGAGAACATGTGCTCTGCTGAAGTCACGGTTATATGGACTATACAGGGTGTTTCTTCCTTTGTTAAACTCCAAGGGTACATTTCCTCTTCTTTCAAGATTTTCTGTATTTTTAAATCAATAGCTATTTCTTCCTTTCTCATGAGACTTTAGTTCAGAACAGTAGTTCCTGTCAGTGCTTCCCTCATCTATGAATTCTAACCAAGGCAGTATTAATCCATGGTTACCTCCACACTTACCATCTTGCTTGTAGAGCTACAATCTTTTACCAGTTTCCTTCATTTTCTTTCCCAACTTTTTTTACCCTTCATGAATCTATTCTTCAGTTCATGAATTATTTTTTCCTCCAAATAGATGTTTTCCTGATGTATATAATTATGTGTTTTCTTATTATTATCAGATATAGTTCTTTTGAATAAGATTGATTTTAATACACTGTGAGGTCATGATTTCCACCCTATACAATTTTGGTATTTTACATGTGACATTTATATCTTGTGTTAAAATCTCATGCTAACTTTATTATTCCTGATCTTTCAGTCATTATTAA
Organism: Colobus angolensis palliatus; assembly: GCF_000951035.1. Classification (NCBI taxonomy): domain Eukaryota; kingdom Metazoa; phylum Chordata; class Mammalia; order Primates; family Cercopithecidae; genus Colobus; species Colobus angolensis. The sequence goes on along the minus strand of NW_012113919.1, from coordinate 6,275,661 downwards.
CATCTAAAGACACCTACTCAGCTATTATTTTCCTTGTGAATTATTAGTGAGTCTTTATTTTATTTTAACAAACTATCTTACAATGCCACATCTGTTGTCTTCAGTTAGAGCCAGTGTTAGAATTTTTCTGCGTATGTTCTTTCTCTCTCTCATCTTTCTTTTAAAGGTCGCATGATTAGAATATAGATTGCCATTTCAAAAAAGTAAGATTAGCTTTATTTCACAGAATCAGAGTAATTGATGTAGGTCCACGTTTGTGAACTCGCTGTAGGACCAAGTTTGAAAAACTGTCATTTGGCATAATATGTACAGCGAGCTATTCATCTCCTTACTTCCCTTATGTTTTCCAAATCAGACCATTAACTGAAAGAAAAGACGAAAGCTCAACTTCAGCCTTTTGGTTTTTCAGTCTCATTTCTACATTAAATAAAGTAATTGTCTGTCCAAGTCAAAAATACAACCTCTTAGATAAAATTGTATTTGGTGCTTTTTAAACAAATACTTCTAAAAAATTTTGTTCAAAATACCATTGACTATGACCTCTTCTATTTTTTTTCTGTCATTGTTCATAGGAATATGGTATAGGCATTAGCCAGTAGAAGTCCTCTCCAATTCATTATGTGAAATTTTTCCTTGTTTATTAAGCTTCCATTAAATTACATAAAATGAAAATTCCCGGAAACTTGTTCCACAAACCCAGCTGGCCAGTGAGGGGATCTTACCAAAGGGAGGCATCTAGATGTTGTTCACAGATTGCACACATAGCCATGATTACTCTTAATCAGCCATATCAGTGGGAGAACATTCTCAATATGGCTGAAAAAAACTAGCTCCTGAAGTATATTTTCTGAAATTAATTTGCCAAACTAAACCATTTTTCCCTCTATGAAGCCAATTTTCATGTCCATCCACACCATCTGTTCCGTGTGAAAATGGAAAATTAGTTTCATGTTGACCTGGCATCAGTTAGCTCCATAATTTCCAACTGGTTCATTTGAAAAGTCTGGGGTTTTCGCTACCAGAACATATCATCAGTATCTTATTTTTTAATCCAAAATAAATATAAACACTAAGTAATCCCTGTGCTTTGTCATGTCATGTATCTCTTGAACATTATAGGAGATCAACTTACTCAATTTTAACTTCTTAATACTTGTTTTGCTGGTGACATTACTTACCCTATTCCCTACTGTCTGGGGACTATGGACTCGAGTTCCACCGAGGCACATTGTGCAAACTGCATGATGCATTGGTTCCTACGTTGTCAAAACCCAACCCATTCTTTTTAGGTTAGAATTAAGTTACAATGTGGGTGTACAGCTTCATTTTAAAAGCAATTTGTATTTGAAATAGCTTTTACTTTGTCTCATGAAGTTAATTTAGCAAAGCTAACCAAGGAGTATAACAGATTGTGATAAAATACCTAACATTTGTGAATGAATTGCATTAATTTAATTTTTTTTCCACTGCATCTGATCTCTTAGAGCTGAGTTTTTGAATAACCAGTCATACTTGAATGGGAATATTCATAGCTCAAATATGATGTGAACATGTATATTTCTATGAATACATAAAAAACACCTTGAGTGTACAGATTTTAATAAGAATTCCCACTAAACAACTTTTAGTGGTCTCTCAATAGTACATTTAAAATAATTTATTTCAAAAGAAATATGCTTGCACTACTCATTAAATTCCAAAGAATGTTAAATACATAAGAATTTAAAAATAATTTCTAAATGGCATCAGAACAATGATGAAACATATGTGATCTATGTTGATACTGTAATATCTTGAAAGGTGAAATAATTATCACTTGTGCAAGAAATAAGGAGAGGGATGGGAGGTCACACTATATCCATTTGTTAGGATGAGATTCATACTGATAGGAGATGTTTAGTCAGCAAAGTAAAGATCTTTAGAGAGCAAAGTAAAGAATGCAGAGACCTAGGTAGGTAATCTTCATGCATGTCTAAAAAGTTGTCATCATAGCTATGAGAATACACAGGATGTCCAAAAAATGAGCAGAACTTGATGTCAAGAAGCCTAGATCAACTCTCAGGATATCCAGGAGTATGGTCTCTCAGGTGCATAGTAAGTTATTCACAGTGGGAGTGGGAAAGTCACCAAGGCTCTTTCTATTAGAGATGTGGAACAGGTGAGTTACAAGCCAAGTGCCTTTGTTTTAAGAAAGACGTCACGAAAATTGTGATGAGAAGTAGGGGTGAAAAAATCAGAGTGTTTTATTTACTACTTGGAGAACAATTCAAGAAATGAGAATATTCTTGTTCTAAGTCATTACATCTATAATGATTGATTCCTGGATGCATTCCAGGTCTTACGGGGTGGATTTTTTTCTATCCAACCTAGCCTATTACAAATGCCTACAGTCCCTTGGTTTTCATGATTTCGTTCCCTAACCACAAAAGAAGTATATACTAATTTACAAAACTTAAAACAATTCAGAAACTTATAAGTGAGTTCCCTTGTTTCCAAGCAAAGGCTATTTCCAGAAACAAAAATCACAGAAAACAATCTCCCCTTAATGATACACATACTTATACTCTCTCTTGCTCTCTGCTTATTCCTCACCAGTATAACATTGATATGGTTTATCTGTGTCCCCACCCAAATCTCACCTTAAATAGTAGCTCCCACAATTCCCACATGTTGAGGGAGGGACCTGGAGGAAGATAATTGAATCATGGGGGTGGGTCTCTCCCATGCTATTCTTGTGATAGTGAATAAGTCTCATGAGATCTGATGGTTGTATAAAGGAGAATTTCCTTGCACAAGTTCTTTTCTCTTTTCTGCCGCCATGTGAGATGTGCCTTTTACCTTTGGCCATGATTGTGAGGCCTCCCGAACTATATGGAACTGTGAGTCTATTAAACCTCTTTCTTTTGTAAATTGCCCAGTCTTGGGAATGTCTTTATGAGCAGCTTAAAAACAGACTAACACATCACTCTATGGGGTTCTTTATATTTGTCTGTTTTGACATAAATGTAACTTTTTCTTCAAAAGGTATGTTGCAGGGAGAACATGTCATTCTTCTATTAATTGTGCTTTCTTCTTTTGGGGATAATTTTATAGATCATTGAAGAAATAAATTATTGAAGAACAAATAGACTCTCTTTGAACATCAATGTATAACATATGTATTTTATTGACTACAGTTTACTGCTACAAACCACATGTTACATTTTTATTGTGGGTGTATCAATACAGATATGACTTTTATTTCTCTGATGAGTTAATGGTTTTGGATAGTATTATGACATCATTAAACATGTCAAAAGTCAAATGTTGTCTTTCCCAAAATGAAGCAATGTACATAAAAAAATATCAAGTAGGTCTACTTCTAGTAATTTCCCAGGAAAGGTGACAACCTCTTTGCTGCCTTGAATCCCAAGGCATGCTGGTGCATCTGAGATTGCATTTCAATCCAAGTTAAAAGTTTACCATCACAGAAACCAGAAATACTGCCTCATGGCAGACTGAAGTTAGTCTTTATAATTAAAATCTCTATAATTAAAAATAAGGTGTATTTGTTTCCTATTGCTATGATAAATTGCTACGATTGTGGCTTAAAACAAAAAATGATCTATTGTCTTATTGTGAAAGTCAGAAGTCTAAAATCAAGGTGTTAGCAGGGCTCTGCTCCTTCTGAAAATTTCAGGGGAGTATCCATTTCCCTGTGTGTTCCAGCTTCTAAAGATGATTTTCATTTCTGGGCTCATGGTCCCTTTCTCCACCTGCAAAGTGTATTACTTCAGCTTCTGCTGTTATCGTCACATCTCTTTGTAATCTCTGAATCTAACTCTACTACCTCTCTCTTACAAGTACCTTGTAATTGCATTGGCCTCATCTGGATAATGCAGAATAATTTCCTTACCTCAAAATACTTAATCCTTAATCACATCTACAAAATCCCTTCTGGACATAAAGTTACATACTCACAGGTTTCACTGGTGGAGATGTGGAACTCTTTGAAGGTATTTGATTATTTTACCACAATGTGGAATATGCAAGTTTTATCACTAGTCCTTTTTAAAATACAAGTTAAATATACAAAATGGAATAAAACTTGAACAGAAAAATTCACAACCTCAACCTAAAATAACATGAAGTCTTTACATTTCCAGCATTCTGAATTATTCTCTGCCTTTGATTGATAAAGAAATACTTATAGGACAAATCACAATAACTGAAGCAATCAATATTACAAGCTCATGAAGTTCTGCTGTTTTGAAAGATACAAATTTTTTTAAAAAATAAATCTTTAGAAGAAATAAGAATATAATAACATTAAAATTGTTCACCAAATGCAAAAAAAATTGAAAAAAATATTTTGGTTCAGGTCACTTGAGTCAGAAAAATTGTATTACCTTTTCAATCATGGACAAAAGTAGTAATCATAAATTAGCTGAAAATCTTCCCCTGATGAGATTTCATGTAGAGACATAAAAAGTGACTCAGAAGATATTTAAATGTCAGAATCAATAAAACTGATTGATCTACAGGAATATTAGGGTATTCTAAACGTTAGAATAAATAAAATGTGCTTATCTATAAGAATTTATAATAGGGGAAAATAGTAATAAAGGAAAATTCCTGGATAGTGTGATTAACCAGGATGAGGCATTTAAGGTAAGAAGCAGTCTAACAGACAAAAATTTCTGGTTTCTGGGTTGATGTTGGTTGAACTACCTGTTGACCCTTCAGGCTGGTACGTTCCTGTAGTAATCATGAATGATTTCCATTCAGCATCCTGCCTTTCCTATTTATAGCTATCAACTTTCCTTCAGAGGATGGTAAAACTAAAAGAGCTTTTTAAAAATCCTTCATTTCTACCATTTTCATACAAAGTTGACACCTCTAACTAGATACATTCGTACAACATTTGAAATTTGGAAGTGGGTTGGAAGGGAAGACTGTCTCCTAATTGATTTGGTCCCCCTCCTCCCGCCCCCATATCAAGCGCAGTTGTAAGGACACAGGGCTTTTTCTTCAGCAACCCAGTCCCTAGCTATCTCCCGTCATGACCTTGGGGTGTGTGTGGGAGCAGCATCCGCATATGTGGATCACAGCTGCAGCTGAGTGTTCTTAACAATTCCCCTTGTGGCTTCTAAGGTCTCAGCCTTGAGCTGCCCCTCCAGTCCTTCTGAAAATTTTAAATAATCTGACCACTGTATTGAATCCCTTTCTGCTAAAAGTAGCTATAACGGTTTGCATTTCTTATAACTGATCCCTAACTGATAAAATTTGGATGGCAGTTAGCTGGTTAAGTCTGGATTTCAGATCAATATTTTCATTCTATTACCTTTCTGGGTATATTCACTAATATAGCATACGAACTTCATATAAAATTAAATAATTAAAAGTACAGCTATGAACAGAGTCATGATATGAATGAGAAGAATCACCGTTATGCACCCTAGTCCCTAATGTGGTATTTGTTTTTCTGTTTCACGGGCCTCTCAGCCTAGACTCATTTTCACTTTAGAGAGAATAAAGCTTTTCCTCCGAGCTCTCTCCCATCGCATGCCCAGTCACTGTGTCATCGGTTTGTGTTGACCCACCGGTACTTCTCCACCTGGTGCATAGCAGGCCTGTAATACCGAGGGTGCTTCTGTGAGACGTGGTGTTTCCCAGCGGGCTGACACGGCCATCTGCCACACTCTTTTTGCGGGGAATTTGGAACCAAGATTGAAAGGGCTGTTTCAACCTGATAAATACCATTCGAATTGCTGACTTTAGAACTGAATATAGATACTTGGGAATCATTAACATATAGGATAGACATGACATTGTAGGTGGTCATCCAGGAAGTGTTGCATGAATAAAAACGTTGAAGAGCATCAACCTTATAAGAAGGTCCAGGAAGAGAAGCCAGCCAGAGAAGCTGGGAGTGAATAAGGGCATACAGTATCAAGTCTTAAAGATTTCAAATCTTTGGAACATTTCCCTTTCCACTATAATAAATTTTCTGTTCATTGTCTTTGTGTGTTTTCCAAATATTCATGATCTCTGACATTGTCACCTCATTTCCAGCTTTATTTTTTTTTTACTATGCTGGGGTGAATGGTAAACCACTTCAAATAAACATACTCGAAAATTGTGCGATGATTCCTTTATTTATTGCTTGCAATCTTTTCTTGTTAAATACTAACAGATATGTCTCTTTTCTTGATTTTAGGCAGCAGAGCAATCATGTGGAAACATAAAATCAAACTTATCCAGTTCTCCACAAAATCATATTACCTAATATCATATGTCCACTGAGTAGTTCTTGATAACCCTTGTGCTAAGGTTATAACGTAGACTATTTTCAATTATAAAAACAGATGTATACACACACACACACACACACACATTTATTCTTTCATGACTGCTAAGAATAGTCTATTCATTCTTTCCAAGGTAATATTTCTGTTATTTATAATGTCTCTTTACAGTTTATTCTAGATTGATTTATTCATTTATTTTAAATTTTTATAAACACTATAGGCCAGGCAATGAGTCACGGGCTAGAATATAATAATGAAATGAACGTAAAGTCTACGGTAGTGGGTTCCTATCCACTTACGGACAGTACATCATAATGAAAAGCCTGATTAGACTTATGGACAGTACATCATAATGAAAAGCCTGATTAGAGAGATTGTCAAAATGCTGGGGTTCTTTTGGTGAGGTTTTCAGAGAAGACTTCTTTGATAAGAAATTATTTATGCAGATACCTGAAGGAAAACTCTCTTGTCTTTCTGCAGCTGTTCTTTTATTTTGGTTTGTATCAACTTTTAATATATTTAAGACCCACATCTATTTCTCATCTGTGTTACAAATATTCTGCCCAGGTTCACATCTCTTCCTTTTAACTTGACTTATAATATGCTGTGCTTGTATTAATCTTCCAACTATATAGCCTAATTGTCAAATTTTCTCTTATACTTCTAAGCTCTGGATAATGTTTAAAATGTAACTTTCCAATCAATCATGAAAAACATTAGTATTTTATCTAGCACTTTTACTGTTTATTTTTATGCTTAGAGCTTGTATCCACTTGGGATTTATTTTGACATAATGAGTGAAATCCTGACACAAATGTATATGATAGATAGATAGATAGATAGATAGATAGATAGATAGATAGATGATAGATCACCAATTGTTATAGAATTATTTGCATAATCAAACGTTTCCATACTAACTTGAGATATCATCTTATATAAACCAAATCCCTGTATATGAGTCTATTCTGGCCTTTCTGATTTGTTACATCATATCATAGGTTTATTATTACTAATTGTCAATTTAAATAACATTTTAATATGATATACTGCTTTAGTATATTATCAATACAATGAAAATATAAAATAATATAAGTATAAAAATATATATCTATGCAAATCTTAAAATAGAACAAGGTACTAAAAAGTTGCATTAATCTATAGGTATCAAAAGACACGACAGATTATTGTTTTTGTAATTTCTAGTTCCTTGTCTTAGCAGAGTTCTCATGAACTTTAAAGGTATAATAAGGTCCAGTGAACACAGTGTGAACAATTTGCTGCATATTTTTTAAAGTAACATTTATGCATAAAACTTTTGTTCTGTTTCAGTAAGACACTTTAGCATATGCTGGTTAAATTCCGTCTTCTTATTACAGCCCAAATCTGTTTTCATTCAGGTTGGTTGCTTTATGCCTCCAAGCTAAAAAAAGGATATTTAAAATCTTGAGAGAAATGATTCACACTCTCTTTGGCAGCTAAAGTTACAATCTTTGCCTTTTGCTCACTCCTTGGAATTTGATGAACTAAAAGATTAAGACAGCCATACCACATATATAAACCAAATGCTTTCAGTTCTTGTACTGACAACACAATTGCTTGTGACTTCTCAGAAAAAAGTCACTCATTACTGTTGTTAAAACTGTTTTTCTAGACTAAAGTGATGGAAACCTGTCTTAAGAATCCTTTATTTATTTCTTTTTTTAAAGAGGTGCAGAAGAGGTTTTTTTCTATTGATGCAAACGAAAAAGGTCAATTCTCAGTGACTGATGTAAAACTCAAAGTATGCAAAACTTGCAACCTGGTTTCCTGGAGCGGGCCCTGATGGGATCCATAAACATGCTAAAATTTGGTCAAGGAAAGTCATTGTGAGTCAGGGAGACATTGTGACATATTTCTGTAGATCTAAGGTAAATCTTTCCAAAAAGGAACTGAAATAGAGGTGCTTTAGATTTCATTATATATAAATTACTTTTAAAATTTACTGAATACTTGCTTTGAAAATAATATTGTAAAAATCTCTGTGGAGAAACCAGAAATTAGAAATAAGGAAGGGGCTACAATTTAGTACATTGATACCTTTACCTACAAAATTTAAGTGTGTTAGCTTATTGAATAATTATGGAATCTCTATCATGTGTTATCATGTTATCAAATATAACAAGGCAATCCCTGAAAATTTACATCTGTTTCCAAAATTTGCTCCATGGAATGAGAGAAAAAGCTAGGGATATAAATCAGCTTTTGTTGAATTCTGGACCTCTGCTTTGTCAAAATTATGTTGTAAAATAATACAATTACCATCTCTGGCAACAGGGTTAGAATTCTAATGATGTAACTGGCAGCCTGATTGAGCTTGGACTATTTAGTGACTTTGGGCTGATAGGAACTGCTTTATAGTGCTTTTATTGGGTAATATATATAAGAACAAATAAATTAAATTGGGGCATAAATATAAAGTTAAATTTAGCTGTTTTTACTATCATTATAACATTCTCATTCTCCATAGTGTTACTGTTCTTTCAAGGAAGACACCATTCATGTTTTTAGAAATCTCACAATTTAGGATCTAAATAAATTTTCTAATAACCACATATAAGGAGAGATAAAATGCAGTGATGAAAACAAAGATAAATCATAAAGATAGGAGAAGAAGAGAGTTTACAGAGACCAGGAAAGATCAGTTCTGACAATGGATCAGAAAACTCTTTAAGAACGGAAAGGCTTCGAGTTGAACATTCCAAGATAGAAAAAAAAAAAAAAAGAAAAGAAAAAAAAATTAGCAGCTCATGTTGAGGATGTGATGGAGGAAAACTCTAGGTGCAGAGGAGAACCATGGCATTTAAATAACATTTCTAAAAATGTTAGAAAAATGTGTGTTGAGTAGAATGTATAAAATTGCCTCGGTATTTGTAAAATAATCAGCGAAAAAAAAGCTTGGAAATATTAATTGCGGAAGTCTAAGAGAAACCTATCTGCCAATCTAGGCTGTGGCAAACTAGAGGTATTATCATTACTATTATATGCTAGATGAACTACAATTTGGCATGAAGAATTGTTTCCAAAGTTGATTGCTTTGAGATTTATATTTTGTGATTTTAATGCTTGTTTGTTGCCAAATATAAGACAGTAGCTAATATTAACATGCAAAACAGTACCCCTTAATTTAACAATATTATCCTAGACATATGCCACATATTATGTGTCTATTAACACAAATTATCTTCTTTCTGTGCCTATGAATGCTGTTGACAAGCATTTTGTAAAATGCATTTTTATCAATTTATTCACGTTTTTGGTAAAATTATGCAGCCAAAAAACCTGTATTGTGGAACACTTTAAAAAATTCACTATATTGCCTTCAATAGTTCAATGGTTCTTCATTCTAGCCCAATTATCCCTCTTACTAGCTACACAACCTTGAATCTCCAGAAGGATGCAGGCTCCAGAAGGTTTGGTTTCAATATTTTTAAACAAATTCTTGACTAACTGACAATCTATGGTTGTTCATGGTTAATTCCTTATATATTTGCAATTACACAAAATAAACTGACCAGAAGAGTCTCAGAAATTAGTTTATACAAATCAGGGGAATTGAGGGAGGGACAAGACACAGGAATTTAAAATTATTTTTTTAATTGATGAATCTACATTTTAACTTTATGGAATATGTCTGTCGAACTGTAGTCTTAATTTTTCTGCATAGAATAGCTAATCACAATTTTCAATAACTTTCTTCCAGTTTAAAAACAATCTACAACTCACAAATGCTTCCACTATTTATGAGAGAATTAAAAAAAAATAATTTGACATTTTTTGCCAACTACATGCTTCCTTCTTGTTCTCTCATCTAATATATTATCACAGCAGATTTTCCCCCCCAAATTATCTAGATTTCCCCTATAAATTATCTAGGGCCTTGCGAGTATGAAGATTCTGATTTAGTAGTTAGGGCAGGGGACTGAGATTTTATCTTTCTAAAGCTTTTAGGGAATGCTTTTGTGGCTGCCTGGGGACCACATGCCAGGTGGGCAGGGCTGAAAGCCTTCTCAAGATTTCTCTCTTTAAATCCTTTTCCCTTGGTGGGCTTTGTAGCCTTCTTAATGTATTTTTGCCAGTCAACTCTTCCGAAACCATAATCAGGATCCGTGTGGTCCCTTGCATGGGGCCAAAAGCCTGGAGCCATCCCATCTCTTACAACCCATGTCCAATCCTGTTACAACCACCTTGAAAAATGTTCAGAATGTGAACATTTCTACCTTTCTGCAAACAGTACTTCCACCACCACCATATGGTACCACACTGGTGTAAGTCTTACTAATTTCCTCCTAGGTTATTATAATAGCTTCCTTATTACTTCCATGAACACATCCTTGGTGCCCTGCAAAGTCTTTCTATTGTTAATGCGAGATTTTAGGTGATACTTTTAAAACTTAAGTCAGATCATGCCACTCTCTTGTTCAAAACCATCAAAGAACTCATTTTGCTTAGAATGAAGGTCATTTGCTTTACAATGTTCTACAAGGTCATACATAATCTTGGTTTCCATACCTCTGAAAAATTATCTTCCTCTGTGCTCTCCCTTACTCTAGCCACACTGACCTCTTTGGGTGCTTCTTGAACATGCCTGACCTGCACTCCTTCTTATTCATGTAGCTATATTCTTCACTTTTCTTAAATCTTTGTTCAGATAGCACTTTATAAATGAGGTCAATTATGACCATTCAGTTTCAAATTGTAACCCATCTTCCAGGCTAAGTTCTCCCTCTTCTGCTCATCTTCTTTTTACATATTGCTAAGTATGTCACTTGCCAACTTCTAAATCACGAAATGATTTACTTATTGAGCATGTTTGTTCATTTTTAAAAATTCTGTCTAGCCCCAGTAAAATGTAAACTTCTTGACGGAAGAGATTTTGTCTGTTTTCTTTATTGTTACCCTCACTGATTTAATTCAAACAATTCAATGGTGCCTGCCATATTGCAGATACTCCCAAAATATATGATAAATAAAATGATCAAAATATGAACTGGGAACCTGGGCAGGAGAAATTTTCTTGACATCATTGGGGAAGATGTGAGATAATGGTAAGTGCTAAAAGAAATGGGAGGTAAGAAGTTGAGATAGTTGATAATTAGAAACAGTATGCGCGGAAGAGAACTAATATATAGAAATCAAAGTAAAATATTTATTTTTATTATTTTTTAAAAAAGAAATGAGATACATGAGCATATTTATGAATTGAGGGAAACAACCATGAGATACGAAAATGGCAATTGTTGAAGCCAGTGTTTCAGAGGATATTTGAGAAAACCACAAGCTCTAGTCAAGAGCTTGCTCTCAAAAAGGAGCAAAATACGGTTTTTTCTTCAATAATAAAATGAGTAGGAATAAATGAATACTTATAAATTAAAAGTCAGCACTTGGAAAAAATCTACTTTATCAATATTATTAATTAATGAATATTTTATGATAGGGATTATGAGAAGACTAGTGAAAAGAAAAACAACCGCATATGTGAAAGGGTTGCTGATTAGCATGGAGATACAACTTTAGGAATGGTGAGTGTTTAAACTCTCACTCCTCTACAGCTTGGTGATCACTTAACAGTATGTGGAGATTTGTATAACTGGAATGATGCTGAGCTGGAGCTTTGCTGAACAAGTGTAACTGAAGAACAAAAAATGGTGCAGATAAAATATTAGGTCTCTATAAGGTGAGAAGTTTCTAAAACCAATGTTAAAGTTGTGAACTATATCCAGTATTGAAATCAAAAACTGAAAAACTAGGGTATTGCATTTGGACCCAGGGATATTATAGTTTAAAATAGCTAGTGTGTATTAGTTAAGAAAGATGATATTTTCTGGGTTATGGCCATCCATGTAAGAGGCTAAAGTGGTTTTGGAAATGAAGAGGATTAAAAAGTTAAGGAGATTAAGAAAGCAATAAGAGGATGGTGTTGGTTTACTGTTTACAAGAAGGTAGAGTGACCATACATCCTGACCTCCAGAAAAGTTCTGCTCTGTGACTGTTTCTCCAGCTTAAAGAGAAATAAAGCTTCCGTTTTACTCAAATGCGTTCCAGTTTGAAGGATAATTTGTTAAACCTGTATATAGGATGTGTCATTTTGTGAGGTAGATGCCACATTTCTTAACAATTTTGAAGTGTATGAGTGAGTCAATAAACAATGGTAAGGAGGAGTAAGAAGATAATTAAATAGTGCAAGGAATAGAGACTCAAACATTTCAAGTTAGCACAATTCTTCTGTAGATCAATCTTCCTAGTTGTGCAGTGACAAACGTCTCCATATATTTGATATGCACCCTTTAAAAGTCTATCCCAAAAGTCTATTTAAAGTAAATAAATCATTCTTAAATAATCCAGGACTTCAATTATTAGAAAGTAGAAACTGTCACCAGTATGACTCTACTTCTTTAAGCCCAACATCCTAAATGTCTTTCAATGTTATCTCATTTAAATAATTTTAAAGTCTTCATTACTACTTTGATTATTTTTAAAAGGTAGTTGTTAAAAATAAATACAATACCTTTTCGTGAATGACAAATTGATACTAGAAAACGATTGTAGTAGTTTTTAGTGAGTGCTACTATTCCTACTAATGTATCTCAAATATGAATTAATTTTTGGTGCTTCTCATTTTTAATTTGTTTTGCTTTTGGATTTAATAAAACAGTTGAAATCCATATTTTTATTCCTTTCAGCTAACTCTCTTAATTTTAGTTGTTTAAAGAGATAATAGTAGGGAAAAGCAGACACATATTTATATTTTCTTATGCATAGGTTCATTCTTAAAATATTTTCTTTGTCAAATCTATTTAATTACATTTTTCTTTTATTTTCTTTTTTTTGCTTTTTTTGTCTTTTGTACCTCAGGTGTGTGGAATTAGGTTCATCATATTTAGTTCATGGAACAAAGTTATATATTGGATTGCCATTTTGATAGCTCAACTTTAAGGATGTTGATAAGTTATATTATCAAGGCCCAAACAGAATCTCTGATTGTATTTTAAAAATAAAATCAAAACCCATTTACTTCTTCTTTCCTCATTGTTACAATGCTTTTAAAATATATTATTATTTCTTGCCTACACTACACTGAATGCTACCATTTTTATGCTTCTAACTTCTATGGTTGTCTACATTTTAATTTATACAATGCAAAACAATAGCATTTAGAAAACACATGCCATTTCTCTTGGCAGTGGTTTCCAGTGTACTGGGGAAAATACATAGATTCTTTGCTATGCCTTTTTAGTCTCTACGTGAATTTGCCTATTCCTCCAACTTGATCACATCTCACTCTCTTTTCCTCACTCCATCCTTTTAGCGGTACTGGCTTTTAGCCAGTTCCAAAATTATGTCGTGTTCAAGTTCATGTATATTTTAGAACCTTCAAATTTTCTTCTATCTAAAATGGAGTCTCCTGGATATTTACATGGTTGGTCTCAATAAGAAGGTTAACCTCTCCGAGAACTATATTGTGAACACTAAATCTAAAGTGATGCCCACAAGTCACTAGACATCATAACAGATTGTTTTATTATTTTCCTCACACTTGCCACTATCTGAAATAATTGTGTTTTTTCAATACTTGACTATGTGTAGTTTCTGTACCAGATTAATAGCCCCATAAAATAAATAAATACATATATATATATAGAGAGAGAGAGAGAGAGAGACAGAGAGTTTGTTTGTTTGTTTAACACTGCAGTTCCAGTATCTACAAAAGTGTTTTGGAAAAAGTAGATATTTAGTAAATAGTTATTTAAAAAACTCATTATTTTTGTGTAGGGAAAATGTCTGAAACCATTCAAAATTTAAGATAATTGTATAAATCTAGTGTAAGGTAACTATTTTTATTCTGTTTCTTTAAGACAAAATGAAAACTAATTTGGACTTTTTGTGGATATTTAATAGAAGAGGGATTAAGTAACCCTAGAATAAATAATAGAAATCTATTTCATAATATTCAAGATGGATTTATAGCTCATTTGAATATTTGTAGGTTTATGAGAAAAGCACAAATATAAGAATTATATTTTTTCTATTAAAATCAACAAGGATTACAGATAGCAATATTCTAACGAATTTAGGTAATTCATGTTTTTGAGATTTCTCCACTTGAAAGTTTTCTGAGCATTCCTTAATGTATTTTATCAGGGATCAAGAATTAAGTAGATCTGCAACAAGATTGACCATATGCTTTTTATCATGGATCAAACTGTTGAACTCGGTAATAATAGTAATGGAAACTAGTGGCTGCTAGAGAGTAACAACATTTAACATACATATTTGTATTCTCTTATTTATATGATCATTCTCAAAACTTTAATTTTGCCAAACTTACGTAATTACATCTTTTTCTTTTGCATTTTAGCTATGAAATTAGGTTAATCTTATTTATTTCATAACACAGATAACAACTTGTAGAAGCATATTTTTGCTATTGCCATTTTCTATGTAAACTCTGTAACATTGGATGATGACTTTTATTTCTACCACTGGGTATCTTGAAATATTTTTTAAGTCTTTAATGTCTCCTGCTTGTTCACTCTTTTTGTCTTTGTGCGTGTCCTCTTCCTTTGTTAGAAATAAGAAAAATAACCTCTCAATTTGATGACAACTTTTTTAATTTTTTTTTTTTTTTTGAGATAGAATCTGGCTGTCTCCCCAGACTGGATGCAGTGGCATGATCTTGGCTCACTGTAGCCTCTGCCTGCTGGGTTCAAACGATTCTTCTGCCTAGGCCTCCAGAGTAGCTGGGATTATGAAGCCCACCATCTCGCCTGGCTAGTTTTTGTACTTTTAATAGAGACAGGGTTTTGCCATATTGACCAGGGTGATCTGGAACTCCTGATCTCAGGTGATCTGCTCACCTCAGCCTCCCAAAGTGCTGGAATTACAGGCATGAGCCACCGCACCCGGCCCCATTAATTTATTTACATTTAATCTGGCATCTTTGCTCCCTTGTATCATCTTTCCTAAAATTATTTAGTTATTGTAGGAAACTCAGTATATAGATTTAAAAATTTTTTAAATTTCCTCCCTCCCTCCCTCCCTCCCTTCCTTCCTTTCCTCCTTCCCTCCTGCCTTCCTTCCTTTATAGTCTATCTACCCTGTCTATACCATTAATACAAACTGCCACTATGTCAGGTTTCATAAACTATAGTTTTAAGGCTAACATTTTTTTTTTAAATGACCGAAATTTTAGTTTCTCACCAGAATTAATGTGGAGGAGACACTAAGCATATGTAAGGAGTTTTGATCAATATCAATTTTACTAAGGAATTTGCACAGACCTAATGGATGAAAAAATATATATCGGGTTCAATTTGACTTTTCCTTTTCTGATACGGTGTCTTACTCTGTTGCCCAGGATGGAGTGCACTGGTGTGATGTAGGCCCACTGCAAGCTCTGCCCACCTGGCTTCAGGAGATTCTCATGTCTCAGTCTTCCAAACAGCTGGGATTACAGGTGTACGCCATCACAACAGGTTAATTTTCGTACTTTAGTGTAGAGAGGGTTTCTCCATGTTGGCCAGGCTGGTTTGGAACTCCCGACCTCAAGGGATCCGCCCGCCTCAGTCTCCTGAAATGCCGGGATTACAGGCACGGGCCACTGCACCCGCCGAATTTGACTTGTTCTTTTAGTGTGCTTTGTATTATATCTTTGGTATTCATTGGAGTTTGCTTACTCTGCATTTTGGGGTCATTATTCCTAAATTCTGTTTTCTGATTCTCTACAAATTCAGGAAAGCATATAGCACAGTGGGTTAGAAGACAAACTTTAATATCAAACAAGACATGGTTTGACTCTTAAATCTGGTGTTCACAAAGTACCAAAACGTTATTCAGTTTCTCTAAATGTCTCCTATGAATGCATATAATAATATTTCTCTGAATTCCCTAAAGTTATCCTATGAATGCATCTAATAATTCTCTTTATCACTGAAAATTCTTGCAAGATTTAAATGAGATAATATGTGAAAAATCTTAGGATAGCCCATAATAAGTCTTCATGTACGGTGGTTACCATAATTATTATTCTGATTACAAATTTCGCTTTTTGAGTAATTACTTTTCTCCCTGTTGTTCCCCCAAATTTTATTATAAAATATTTAGAACACCGAAAATTTGAAAGATGTTCCCAATGAACATTTAAGTACTGGCAGCCTCATTTCTACTATTAACAATTTACTATCCATCTAATCACATCTATATTCATTCATTAATTTATCAAATATTTTGATTTATTCCAAAGTAAATTACATATATTAGCACACGTCCCATAAACACTTCAGTGTGCATTTCATTAACTAGGTCCCACTATTTCCTTTAACGTTTTTTGTTGTGTTACAATTTACACACAACAAATTACACAGATCTTCAGTGTACCACTCGATGACTTTTTGCAAATGCACACACCTGTGTAACTCAAACCCCTTTCAAGATGTAAAATGCCACCATCCTTCCAAAAAGGGTCCTCATGTCCATTATCAGTCTGTTCTGGCCACTAATCCTGCCCCTAGAGAAAAACACTATTCTGATTTTTATTTTTTACTATAATACAGAATTTCATAATAATGAAAGCATATAGAATATATATTTTTGTACGTGCTTGTGTCAGAAAGATATTAGCCATTGTGTTCTAAAACATGTAGTTATTTATGTTTAACTCTATTACCTCAATTTAGTTTCTGGGTATGATACATTTTTTTGCTATATGAATTTCCAGTCGTTACAATGTCACTTGTTGAAAAGACTTTTCTTTCTTAATTGGGATTGCTCTTACACCTTTGTTGAAAAATCAAATGACAACACCAATTTGGTCTATTTCTGGGCTCTGTATTACATTGAATTGGTGTATTTGTAAATTCTTAGGCTGGTACTATGTTGTATTGCTTTTGTGTCTTCATAATATTTCTTGAAGTATAGAAAGTGTAAGTCCTTAAATATGGTTCTTTTTATAAACAATTGTTTTAGATAGTCTAGATTATTTGCATGTCCATATGCATTTTAGAAACAGCTTTTCAATTTCTACCAAAAAACATGTGGGAACTCTTTCAATAGGTTGCATCGAATTTATGGGTCCGTTGGGCAAAAGCGGTCTTCTGAATAACACTGAGTCTTTCAATACATGGGTATTTTTCAGATCTCCATTCATTGACTACTCTTCAATTTTTTTATCAATATTAAAAAAATATATAGAACAGGTTTGCAGTACATCTGTTGCTAAGTTTATTCTTTGGTATTTTGTTTTGTTATTATTTTCAAACTTCATGTTTTAATTGCATATGCCAAATTATAAAAATAAAATTTATTTGTGTATATTGACTTTATATCCAGGATTACTAAGTGTACTTAATAGTTCTACTAGATGATTTATCTTATCCTTAGGATTTCTGTTAAAATTCTGTAGCCTGCAAATAGAGACATCTTCCTTTCTTCATTCATCCTTCTGTCCCTTCCTTCTTTAGCCTTTCCTCCCACTTCTCCCTCTCTTTCTTTCCCGCTCCTTTCTTCCTCTCTCTAATATTAATGATTTTACTCATATTATTTGTTTTATTAAAATGGATAGAATCTACAATGCATTGCGGAATAAAAATATTCCAGATCTTAAGGGTATAGTGTTCAATATCTCAAATTAAGTACAGGGTTGATTGTAAATATATTATACCATATCAGACTGAGAAAGTTCCTTTTTTTTTTCTATTTTTTCTAAGAGACCTAATCAAGATTGAGTGTTGAGAGTTCTCAAGGACTTTTAATGTACATATTGAAATTCTCATATGGTTTTTCTCCTTTATTCTTGACTGATACTTAATCTTGATTTGTTGGCAAGTGGTAAACCAAACTTACAAATCTTATTAGGTTATAATGTATTATTTATTTATTTTATGTGTTGCTTGAATTCATTTGATAATTATTAAAGATTTAAAAATCTATGAGGCAAACTGGTCTGTATTTTAAAAATTTTCTAATATCTTAATGAGATTTGGGGTTATGATGACTTCTTATGAAGTCATTTTATAATAGTTGGGGAAGTATTCCCTCTTTCTCTCTTCAGTAGTAGTTTTTGTAAATTTGATGTTGTTTCTCTCTTAAATAATGGACCAAATTCACCATTAAAACCTCTGGGTTGAAGCTTTCTTTATTTATGTTGATAATGAGTTCAACTCTTAAATGCATATTGAACTACTGAAATTTTCTATTTTATCATGTGTCAGATTTGCTAAAAACATTTTTAAAAGAAATGTGTTCATGTATATATGATTTTGAATTTTCATTGTAAAATATTGATATGATTATTTTATAATCCTTTTTATTTCTATTAAGACTTTTAATGATTTACCTCTTTCATTCCCGATATGGGTTAGTTCATATTATCTCCCTCCCTTCTCTTCTCTTCTTTCTCTCTCTCTTTTCTTAACCAGTCTAGTTAGGGCTTTGTTTATTTTGTCAATTCTTTAAGTAGCTAGTTTTCTTAATTTTCTCTATATTTGTTGTTGTGTTTAGTGATTTTTATCTTACTATTTCCTTCTTATATTTAACAATAACCTTTTTGTTTGTTTGTTTTTATCTTCTTAAAGAGACAGTTAGATCATCTTTCTTCTTTCGTAATGTGATAGAGCTATAAATTTCTAAGTGCTCATTCAACTGCAAGCCACACATTTTATGTTGTATTTCATTTTCAATAAATACAAAGTACATTTTAATTTTGTCTTAATTTCTTTTTTGGCCTAGAAATTATTTTAAATTTTGTTGCTTAAGTTTCAAGTAGTTTGTCTTTCTAAAGATATTTTATCGTTTTTGCTTTCTAAATTACTCTTATCATCAACAGATAATATACTGTATATAATTTCAATCTTTCTAAATTTATTTACACATTATTTCCTAGTGTATGCTCTATCTTGATAAATGTACAATGAACACTTGAAAATAATAGATATTCTGCTATCACCATTGAAGGGTTCTATAAATATCAATTCATGATATTTGTGTTATTCTGCTTTGCAACATCTTTTCTGATTTGCTTCTAGATTTCTTTTCCACAATTTATGTGAGAGTGATGCTAAATTATCCAGCAATAAATGAGGTATTATGTATCTTACTATCAATTTTGCTTTGTGAATTGAAGCTCTTGTAATAGATAAATACATTTACAATATCTTGTCTTCCTGATGCATGAAACACTTTATCATTACACAATGTTCCTTTTTGTCACTGGACATTCTCTTTGATAATTTTGTTCCTACTATTAGTACAGTCATGTACAGTCATAGACATTTGTGACTATCATTTACATGATAAATACTTTTTCATTCTTTTTTTTCACTCAGCCTGCTTCTTTTTTCTTTTCTTTTCTTTTTTTTTTTTTTTTGAGACGAAGTCTCGCTCTGTCGCCCAGGCTGGAGTGCAGTGGCCGGATCTCAGCTCACTAAAAGCTCCACCTCCCGGGTTTACGTCATTCTCCTGCCTCAGCCTCCCGAGTGGCTGGGACTACAGGCTCAGCCTGTTTCTTTATATTTAAAGTGAATCATTCTAAAAACATATAGTTGAGATTTACTTTTCGCTTCTCTGTGCAATCTAGGCTTTTTATTGGTCTTTTTGTTTATTAATGTTTAAAGTAAATGTTTATATTTTTAATTTACATTTGTTATTTTGTTTCATAGTTTCCATTTTTCCTACCTTTTTCCTTTTGCTTTTGTATAGATTTTTTGAAATATGATTCCATTTAACACTCTTCACTATTTTTTAGTAGCTACTTTGGAGATTACTGTATGCAGTTTATAGTTTTCTTGATCTATTGATAATTAAAATTTTAACATTATATATATAATATGAAAACTTGGCAATATTGGAGGTCCTTTGCTTTTCATTGTATAGTGCTATGGTTTTTATCCTCATATGAGATATAGCCCATTTTAATTTGTTCCTTCCCGAACACATTAATTTCCACTTGCTCTCATGTCACTTCAATACAAAGAACTTCCTTTAAGATGTCTTGTAATATGTCTGCTGCCAACAAATTTTATTGTTTTTTATCTATGAGTGTCTTGATTTCATTTTTATTTTTGAAAAATATTTTCTTTTGGTATAGAATTCCCTGTTGATTTTGTGTGTGTATGTGTGTTTGTATTCTGCACTTCAGTGGTGTTGTTTCACTGTCTACTGGTCTCAGTTGTTATTGATGAGAAGTTGATTGTCATTTAAAACATTATTTCTCTGCATGCTATGGGATTTCACAAGCAAATATCTTGGCATTTTTTGTTTACTCTGATATTTGCTATTGTTGTTGTTGGTAGTGGCAGCGCTGATGCTGCTACTACTGCTTCTTTTCCTTCTCTTTCTCCTTCTTTTTCTTCTTATCCTTCTCCTATTTCCCTGCTCCTCCCTCTTTCTTCTTTCTTAGCCCTCACTCTTCCTCATCTTCATGGTTGAGCACTCTGTTTCAACCTATGTGGTTGTTTTATCATCAAGCTCACTCTTCAATCTTTAATATTTCCTCTTTACTCAGCTGGCCAGCCCACTGCATTAGTTTTACATTGATTATCTTACAGTATGTAGTTTAGAAGTCTATCAGGGATCTCTCTGTGCTAATATCAAGGTGTCTTCAGGGTTATATTTCTTTCCAGAGCTTCTAGGGAGAAATATGTTTACTTCTGTCTTCCAGGTTCTAGAAATCACTTACATTCTTTGGTTTATGATGTCCTTCTTCTATCTTCAAAGTCAGCAATAGTGGGTAGAGTCATTGCATCTCTATAACCTCCCCCATAGCAACATCTTCCTCTCTAATCTTATCATTTATGTCCTTCTTCCAGTTTGAAATACTCTTTTGGTTACAATAGGGCCACCCAGATGATCCAGCCCAATCTCCACATTTCAGAATCCATCTTCTTAACCAAATTTGCAAGCTTCCTTTTGCCATGTGAAATAGCTTATTCTCTGGTCCTGGAGACTGGGATGTGGAGATCTTTGGGGGATATCTACCACTACCAATCAGTAAATCTTTTTACATCATTTACTTAATCTCTTTGTTTTAAAATTTCCATTTGGATTTTTAACATGGTTCATTTCTTTCTGCTAGAATTTCTATATTTTCACTCATGAGCACATGCCCTTTTCTTCAAAAATCATATTTGCAACGACTGCCTTTAAATTCTTACCTACTAATCCCAATGCTTATGGTTTATTGCTACACGTTGCCATTTCCTTTGTGATGGAGTCATATTTTCTTATTTCTTTATATGGTAAGTAGTTTCCGGATGTGTGAATGTTTATTTCTTAGGTGTCAAGGTGATTAGATCAAGGGACACCCAGATACCCAGCAAAGCATTGTTTTTGGATATGTCTGTGAGGATGTTTCCAGAAGAGACTGGCATCTGAATCAGTGGATTGAGTAAAGATCAGCCCTAAACCCAATGGGAGTGGCACTATCCAACTGGCTGAGGGCCTGGATGGAACAAAAAGACAGAAAAATACAAATTCTTGCTCTTGGTTTTTGAAATGACATTCCTTTTTAGACCTTTGACCATCGTAACTCCAGGTTCCCCAGCCTTGGGACTCCGGGTCTTGCACTGGTGGTCCTAAAGTCACCTATGGTCAGTGGATCAAGGAAAAGAAGATTTGAAGCTGGTTTGCAGATGATTCTGCATGATATGTAGGTACCATCTGAAAGTGCACAGCTACAACTCCCACTTATAATCCACCTCTGAAGGGCAGTGGTGAAGGAAAATATTTTCAGTGGGCAGAACTTCCAGAAGTGCACCTGGTTGTGTACTTTCCTTGAGTGAAGAATCAGGCATATGTGCAGTTGTATACCAATTTATGCACTGCAGCCAACAGCTTGGCTTGAGGGTAAGGAACTTGGAAGGACCATGATTAGAAAATTGGAAATAAAAAAAGTGGGAAATAAATATATGTAAAACTTCTATGAATAATCAAAGGAATACAGATATTTGTTTCCCATGTAAATGTTCATCAAAGGGAGGGCTCAGGAGAATATTTTAGTAATCGTGGATAGCCTGACTCATTCTGTGGAGACCACTCAGCCACTTATTCCTGTCACACTTGTCATTGTCTAAAAATCTTATGGAAAAAGTTGTCATAGTGGCAGAAATGGAGGTTATGCATGGGCTCAGAAACATGAACTTTTCACCAAGGCTGACCTGGCTATGACAATTTTGGGTGCCCAGTCTGCCAGTAGCAGAAACTAACACTGAACCTCTGATAAAGAACCATTCCTTGGAGTGATCAGCCAGCTAATTGATGGCAGATCAATATATTGAACCCCTTTCCTCATGGAATGAGCATTATTTTGTCATTACCAAAATAGACACTTACTGTGGATATGGATTTGGCTTCCATACTTGCAAAGCTTATGCCAAAATTACCATTCATAGACTCACAGGATCCCTTATTCACTGTCATAGTATTACACACAGAATTGCTTCTAACCAAGGAACTCACCTCAAAAACTAGGAAATAAAACAATGGATTCATACTCATGGAATTCACTAGTCTTACTGTGTTCTTGTTCATCCTAGAGCAGTAAACTTGAGAGAGCTCTTGAAAATGCAGTTACAGGGCCAGCTAGGTGTTAAGCCCTTGCAGGGGTGGGGCAAGGTTCTCAGAAGGCCGTATATGCTCTGAATCAGTGTCCGATTTATGGTATTGCTTCTTCCATAGCCAGAATTCACAGGTTTAGAAATCAAGTGGTGAAAATAAGAGTGGCACTACTCACCATTATACCTAGTGACTCACTAGCAAAATTCTTCTTGCTGTACCTGGAACTTACGTTCTGCCAGCCTAGAGGTCTTAGTTCCAGAGGGAGAAATGCTTCTACCAGGAGACACAAAAATATCCCAAAACACTCAATCATAAGACTGCCACTCAGCTACTTTGGGATCCTCATGCCTCTGAGTAAAAGGGCTGAAAAGGGAGATACAGTATTGGAGGAGGTGATTAATTCAGACTATCAAGGGAAATTGGTCTATTACTGCACAATGGAGGTAAGGAGGAGAATATCTGAAATACAGGAGACCATTTAAGGTGTCTCTTAATATTATCATGCCCTATGATTAAGTTCAGTTGGAAAATATAACAAACCAATTTGGCCCAGACCTTTCAGAAATGAAAATTTGAGTCTCCCTGTCACATAAAGAACCACAACCAGCTGAGGTGCTTACTGAAGGCAAAGGGAATACAGAATGGATATTAGAAGAAGGCAGTTAGAAATACAAACTACAACCATGTGGCCAATTATAGACACAAGGACTGTAATTGCCATGAATATGTTCTCCCTTTTTTGTCAATAATACATTTATGTGTGTGTGTGTGTGTGTGTATACATATATATTTATGTGTATATATAGACATTTATCAAACATACCTTCGTTTTCTTTTCTCTCTTTTTCTTTTATTATGTAACATAAAATGTATGGAGTTTATATCAATATTTAAGTAATGTTAATTTTACATCATAGTATTTAAGTTATGGAATATCAGAAAAAGCATAAATATCCCTCAAGGACTTTTTACCTCCCTTTATCGGGAGGGGATTAGTGCATTTATGGGTGTACACAGAATAGTTACATCATTATAGGCAGAACTATGACTTTGTTACTCTATTTACAGATTAAGTATGATCTAAGCGGATGGATATGCGTGCCAAGTTGACAAAAGGAGGACTTGTTATCATTAATTTTAGATGTCAACTTGACTTAATTAAGTAATAGCTGGTACAGCATTATTTCTGCATAATATAAAGATGTTTTTAGAGAAGATTGGCATTTGAATCAGCACACTGGCTAAGAAATATACCTTCACCCAATGTGGGCAGGCACCATCCAATCAACTAAACAAAAAGGCAGAAGGTGAATTGTGTACTTTCTTCTAAACCTAAGAAATCCTTCTTATTCTTCCTTTGGACATTAGAATTCCAGTTGTCCAGCTTTTGGGCTCAAAGACTTTCACCAGCCTTTAGCCTGTTCTCAAGCCTTTAGCCTGAGATTGAGAGTTATATCATGAAGCTTTTGGACTTTAAATGATCCATGTTTCCAGCTCCCTGTTTCTTCATCTTATAATTGGTCTATTGTGGGACTCTTCAGCCTCCATAATTGCATTTACCAATTTCCCTAATAAATCCTCTCTCATCTATTTATCTATCTAATCTCCTATTGGTTCTATTTCTTTGGAGAACCCTGATTAATACAGGGTGTTTCTTGGACATTTCAAATGCTGTGTTTTGAAGAATCTGAATTCTGTCATATTTCTCTAGTGTTGATTTTTGTGTGCTGGTTTGTTTTAGCAGACAACTAATTTGGTTGAAATTAAAGTTCAATCTTTGTCTTTTAGAGAGAAGTTAGAGATAAAGAGAAGTTTAAAACTTAATACAGGCCGGGCGTGGTGGCTCAAGCCTGTAATCCCAGCACTTTGGGAGGTCGAGACGGGCGGATCACGAGGTCAGGAGATCGAGACCATCCTGGCTAACACGGTGACCATCCTGGCTAACACGGTGAAACCCCGTCTTTACTAAAAATACTAAAAACTAGCCGGGCGAGGTGGCGGGCGCCTGTAGTCCCAGCTGAGGCAGGAAAATGGCATAAACCCAGGAGGCGGAGCTTGCAGTGAACTGAGATGTGTCCAGACTGGGCAACAGGGCGAAACTCCGCCTCAAAAAAAAAAAAAAAAAAACTTAATACAGTGATACTAGCTTTTGCTGTGAGGCTTATAGTATGCCTGTGTATGTGGGTCATGGGCCAGGCTGTGATTTGAAAATATATTACACGCATAATTTTTAATTACTTTCCTTTTATTTGTTCTTTCAGGGATTCATCCATCACTTTAAAGCAGAGATTTTTTCTTTTTTTTGTCTCAAATTCTGTTATCTGGTTTTCCAAGTTAAAAACACTGCAGAATTTTATCAGAATTTTATTTGCCTTTCAGTCATAGAAGACATAATATGTAGGTAACTCATCCAGAGCCACTCCCTTTTTCAAAGGGCTGCTCCCTTCTACCAAGCGTTAACCCCCAATCAAAAATTTTATTTTTTCACTATCTTTTTTTTTACCTTTTTTCATTATTATCTCACACAGAATAAATAGTTCTTATCTGCACAAAGGTTAATACAATAGGAACATACTTTTCAGAATAAGAATGGGAGAGGAATGCTGAAACTATAAATTTTATATTCAAAGTTTTCATTTTTCTTACAAACTTATTCTCACTGAATCACAAAAGTTTGGATAGAAAGCATCATTGTCTGCTCAAAGCCTAACTGAAAATCAAGTTTTATTTGTACAAAACCCTGAAATATTTTAAAAACATTATTAAACAGAAACATTGATATGGCTCAACTCATGTCTGATTTTTTTTATTAGAGTTTGAAGCCAGGTGTGAATAAAATGTACTTCATTCATTCACTTATTCATTCAACTAGTATTTATTTAGTTCTACCTATGTGCAATATCTTTAAGTGATAATAATACAAAGACTACTAAAAACGGCATGGTCCCTAGAGTTTAACAGAGCAGAAAATATTCAACAGAGTATAACACAAACAGAAAACTGCAAATATGGTTTAAAATAATGAAGGAGAGGAGCATGCTGATAAATGTATATATTAGACAAAAATTATTTAGGAATGAAGGCTAGTGTAGGCTTTCCTGAAGAAATAACTATTGAACTAAAAAGTAAGATTCAACTAGACGAGGATTAGGTACAATGGATGAACAATAGGAGAAAATTTCAGACAAGATAAATAGCCTGGGATGTTCAAGATGGATCTAAAAAGAAGGCAGAATAGCTGGAGCACAGAGCAGGAGGTGCAAGCATAATGCAAAATGAGGCTTGCAAGGTAGATAGAGACCGGATAATTCAGGGCCTTGTGGGTCAGGCTAAGAATTTCCATCTTTGTCCTTTGATAAATGGATAACAACTAAGTCCTTGTTTCATATTCTCACAATTGGCTTTCACGATATTCACAGGTGACAGTAGGAGTTTTCTGTGCTTTTATATAATTAGGAATACACATTTTCCTTATATAAGTCATGTCTGTATTCTAACTAACAGGAATTTTAGTATCATGCATAACAAAACAGGAAAATGAACATAAAATTCTGCATGGAACACATAAAGCAAAAGGAAATAGCTGGGTATTTGTTTGATTTAACAAAGTGTATAGATTGAATGTTGTTGGAAGAGTGGCTAATAGTTTGATGGAAGACGTTAAAAAACGAGGTCTTATTTCATTTGGATAATATTTAAAACAAAATTGATTAAGTACATATCCGAACACAATTACGGTATATCTAGGAGTAGTTAGTGATTGCAGTGTTTCTCAAAATCACAATTCATGAATTCCCTGAGACAGGGTCATGTCTTTACCTTGTAAGAAATATTTACAAATTATGCTTTTTCTTTGGTGGGGTCTCAGAGGAGCAGTGATCATATCATTATACATTGACAAACTTGAATTTATTGCAAGGAGAATTTAGCAACATAGCTCTTATTTTGAAATGCCAGCATAAATACATGAAAATTGCCAATATCTGTATTTAAGGACAAAGAACAGAATTTATGATTGATAAAGAGCCTAGCACGTTAAGCTCATCCAGAGATCTCTTTTAAGTCTGAGGGAAATGTGTACTGTTGAGATGTACCAGATGAAATCCAGCTGTATTCTAATCCCATTTCAGTCTATCATCATGAAAAATATTGGCTATTTTTTTTCCTTAGACATGCAGCTGTCAACTATTCAACTATGGGGTCTAGATTTACATTATAGTTTTATTTCCTACCTATTCATTTTAATCTAAAACACTTGTTCCATGAAACAGCTTTTACTGTCTGAAAAAGGAAAACAGGATGTGTGGTCTCATCAAACCTGTCAATGGATGTGCATGGGCACAGCAAATAATATTTGCTAAATTCAAGGGGATATATTTCTACTTTGAAGAAATGGTAGAATCACTATACATCTACATGCATTATTAATACCATATTTATCACTTCAGTGAAAAGATTGCCCCTACGTGCCAACAGTTACAAAAATTCACCACCCTTTCTCCACTCCAAGAGCCTATTACACATTCAAGTATTTGCAAAGTGTGTATGCGTCACTTAGAAAGCAAGCAAAGTAACAAAAGCCCCTGGGTGCTTCCATAGACTGCAAGATCTTTGAAAAATTTAAAGAGGTTTTATTAGCAGTAGCAGATAATATTAATAAAGATAGGCAAGACTGAAGTGATAATTAAATCCAAAATGTAATGGCTCAGGAGAATAAATGTTTATTTCTTTTTCCTAAAACAGTCCTTAGTGAATGATCAGAGTGCTGGAAGCACTCTCTTCTGCATGGTTTTGCAAGCATCCAGGCTCCTTCTATCCTATAGCTCAATTATCCACTAGGATATCATTTTCAATTAGATCCAGTCAGTATTTGGGGAAAAAGAAAACATGGAAACTGAGGAATTTAGCCCTTGTCTAACTATTCAACTTCAAGCTACAATTCCACATCATGCAGAGGGAGAAAAGATTTTGGTAAATAGCTTTCTGTCTGCAACAGGGAAGTGTTTCTCTTCAATTGCTATGGATATAAGAGCATATTCTGTTTGTTGTATCCTGTTTTGGTTTTTTGCTTGTTTATTTTTCTGGCCAACTAGTTACATATGATGATCACTAAGGCTAAGAACTTATAATAACAGCAGTTACTAGGATTAAATCTACAAAATACAATGTCAGCAAGTAGAGCTCAGAAAGCTAAACTGAAGAAGCAATTGTAACTCAGTATTTCATCTAAACCTAGAACAAAACAAAGGATGAATTTCCATGAGTAAAAAGAAGGGATCTTGGAGTTTGAAGTTAATCTGGCGTTCTTAGTGATGATATAATAAAATAACTTGTAATCATTTGATTGCATGTATATAAAGCCCATTAATATTAGCACATACTATAAGTGTTATTCTGCTTTCTGAATATTCCAGGAATTTCCAGGAAAAAGGAATATATCTTAGGAAGTCATGCATGTAATGAATTATCTTTACACATTCTATGAAAAATTTGGTTTGACATGGCTGCAGCAGTGTATGTCTAACTAAAGTGGTTTTAAAATTAGAAATGTTTGCTGATGCCCGCCTGCCCTACTCTTCTAATCTTTGTCTGCCAGCAGAAATACTCAGTAAATTTGCAGTAGATTATTTTTAAACAATAAACATCTTTATTGCATGAGCTAAAATGAGAGGAGAGAGGGTTCATTTTGTCTCTGGACCTTTATTTTCCTCAGACAGAACTCGAACAACTTTTGCAAAGCCATCTGCTCAGCCACACAAGCCAGTCTTTGACACTAGAAGATTTTTCTGGTGGTCCTAGTCCTCTAGAAAGCTATAGATTTTGGTTGTCTTTTTCCTTTTACGATCTTTTCCTGTATTTTATTTGACTTTTTTCTACTTAAAATCTCAGTCTCCTCAAATACCAGTTCAGTCCCTTTCTGAAGGCCTCAGGGCAATGGCCAGAGAGACTTGTCAATCTGCAGGCACAGTGTTCTATTGATGAGCACATTACAGATCTTTATTGAATGTCTTGTAGATTACATCCATGGTTCTAGTTTCCAGAATGTGGAAAGGACTCCACTTACTTTTTCTGGAAGGCATCCCAGTATATACTTCACGTTCTTGTGGTAGAGTTTTCTCTTGCCTTTATCTCATGGTACTTGTAGCACACAGTGCTGGATGAAAAGAGCAAGCTGCTTAATAATTTATGATGTTTTTATTGACCTGTATCTATATACTTGCATATACTTAAAATAAACCTAAAAATTCTTTAAGACATTCAGTTTTACTGTAAATTTTTTTTTTCAAATCAGCATAATCTTCTAGCATCTTCCACACAGTTTAAAGAATAAGGGCTGTTCTTAGAAATAAATGAGAAATGTGTAAATCATAAAGTACTGCATCTGCATTAACTGTTACTACTGTTGAAATATACAGAACATTGACTGAGACTTAAATTTAGGTGTACTTTTTTTTTTTGAGACAGAGTCGCCCTGTCACCCAGGCTGGAGTGCAGTGATGTGATCTCGGCTCACTGCAACCTCCGCCTCCCAGGTTCAAGCTATTCTCCTGCCTCAGCCTCCTGAGTGGTTGGGAGTATGGGCACGCACCACCATGTCCAGGTAATTTTTTGTATTTTTAGTAGTGACAGGGTTTCACCACGTTGGCCAGGATGGTCTCGATCTCCTGATTTTGTGATCTGTCCACCTCCATCTCCCAAAGTGCTGAGATTACAGGCATGAGCCACAGAACCTGGCCAAATTTAGTTTTTTGCTTATGATATTTTATTCCTCTATATAAACTAAAATAGACTGTGGCTGTTATTTCTTCTCCAAAATACAGCAGAACTTAGTGGTGTAAAGTGGTGTCATAACCCAAGCTCAAACCCAAATTCTGCTGCTTACTGACTATACAATCTTGTACAAATTACTTGACTTATCTTTTTTCTCACTTTTCTTATTTGCAAAATTCAGGTATAATAATAATGCCAGAAGACTCTTGA
Source organism: Colobus angolensis palliatus (assembly GCF_000951035.1). Taxonomy (NCBI): domain Eukaryota; kingdom Metazoa; phylum Chordata; class Mammalia; order Primates; family Cercopithecidae; genus Colobus; species Colobus angolensis. The sequence continues at coordinate 6,245,800 of NW_012113919.1, read as the reverse complement.
ATTAAATGTAGATGAAATATGTTAATACATATAAGGAACTCAGAACTATGCCAGGAACATACTAAATTTTATATATTATCATTCTTTGTTTCTTTGACTGAAGTAACGATTCTGTTAAAGTTGTGAATCCTGTACAGAAGTGTCACATTTGCAGAAGTGTCACAGCATGTAAAACCAGTGAACATTTACAAGTACAGATATTAATTTTACATGATGAATTCAAACTAACTCACTATTACTGACACAGTGAAAACCTGAGAAGAGACAGGAGTGGACATATACTATGGATAAGAGATCTTTCACCCACAGCTTGGTTTTTGCCCAAATATTGGTACCACTAACTTTCTTGTTGCTTCCAAGGTCCAACACTTTTTCTGGAGCTCTAGAATGATTTGAGGAAACTATAAGCCATGTTTCTGCTCAACTCTGCAAAAAGAAAAGTCTGACTGTCAAGTTACCATACGATTGTTTTAGTCATTCTAACGATGCTGCTTTTCAAAAATTTATTAATCCTATATAGCCATAAAAATGGTCCATCAAATTGAGAAGTGACAATGTGCTAGCAGCCCTCACTCTCGGCACCTCCTCGGCCTTGGCGTTCACTCTGGCAGTGCTTGAAGAGCCCTTCAGCCCCCCACTGCACTGTAGGAGCCCCTCTCTGGGCTGGCCAAGGCAGGAGCCGCCTCCCTCTGCTTGCGGGTAGGTGTGAAGAGAGAGGCGCAGGCGGAACCCGGGCTGCACGTGGCGCTCGCGGGCCAGGGGGAGTTCCGGTGGGTGCGGCTCAGTTGGCCCTGCAGGCGGTGCACACAGAGTGGCCAGCCAGCACTGCTGGCCAGGGCAGTTAGGGGCTTAGCACCCGGGCCAGCAGCTGCAGAGGTTGCCCCGGGTCCCCCAGCAGTGCTGGCCCACTGGCACAGCACTCAAAGACTCCCTTGGCCTCGGCAGCCTCCCTGCGGGGCAGGGCCAGTGACCTGCAGCCCAGCCCGTAGTGCAAACTTCCGCCCAGGCAGTGCACCTGAACCTCCTGAGGTTAGCTCAAGGATTGTAAACACACCAATCAGCACTCTGTCAAAACGAACCAATCAACTGTCTGTAAAATAGACCAATCAGCTCTCTGTAAAATGGACGAATCAGCAGGATGTGGGTGGGGTCAGATAAGGATAAAAGCAGGCTGCCCTAGCCACCCAGCCGCAAGTCAGTAGGGTGGTTTTTTACACGGTGCAAGTGTTATTCTTTTGTTCTTTACAATAAATCTAGCTGTTGCTCACCCTTTGGATTCTTGCTGCCTTTAAGAGCTGTAACACTCACAGCGAGTGGCAACTCAGTGGGGTCATCTTCTACACTGTGGAAGCGTTATTCTTTTGTTCTTTACAATAAACCTTGCTGTTGCTCACCCTTTGGGTCCATGCTGCCTTTAAGAGCTGTAACACTCACTGCGAAGGTCTGCAGCTTCACTCCTGAAGCCAACGAGACCACGAACCCACCAGAAGGAAGAAGCTCCAGAAACAGCTGAACGTCTGAAGGAACAAACTCCAGACACAGCAGCTTTAAGGACTGTAACACTCACGGCCAGGGTACCCGGCTTCATGCTTGAAGTCAGTGAGACCAAGAACCCACCAATTCCGGACACAAGTTACTGGATATCAACTTTAATGCATTCTTTCAAAACAAAACATTACTGATAAAAATATAAAAATCCATCACTTTTCATCTTCATGGTGTTAGAAAAGTATTACAATTATAGATATATGTGGAATTTGGATCAATTAAGCCAGGTAGAGTTGATGAAAAGTTCTATTTATGTAAAATCTAAAATATTCTTATAGATAATAACATTTGAGCAAATATAATGATAATACAGCCTATGGCCCAGACTCCAAGATTTTCTGTAAAAAATAAGACGTGCTTTTATCTTTCATACTCTAACACTCAGCACTGCTAGATTTTGCTTATAAATACTTTTTACTAAAGAAACTTCCACTCATACGTGGTTTTCCTTAAGTAGACATTTCTATGAACTTCTTGTTTTCTTGCTAGCTGAGTATGTGAGTCCCAGGATCATTAGATCTCTGACAGCATTTACCTTAAAAACCAGTGAAGAAAACAAATGGAAGCAAAGAGACTGATGAAATAGACAAAGTGCAAGACAAAAGAAAAACAATTAGTTTAAAAAAAACTTCTGAGAGTGGAACCAAATATAAGATGCTGTAAAAATAAAAATCAGAAAATTAAAAAGCTCTTAGGTATTGAAAAGAAAAGTAAATTTAGAAACCAAAACTTCAATGCAAGGTGGAAAAGTAAAAGGAATAATAATAAAAAAAGTCCTTCAAGTGAAAACCAACGAAGAAAATGAGAATAATAGAAGAGAAAACATAGGAAATGACAAAATAGATATTCAAATATGCAACTTTACAATAATTTTATAAAAAAGAAAGGCAAATAATGGAAAAGTTACTACAGAAAAATGCAATCATTATCATCGGCATCAAGTTGCACAAATTTCTAGACATATAAATGCTCAGCCTAATATAAAAATATCATGGCATGTAATTATTAAAATGAGAGAAAGATATCTGAAAAGCTTGAATAATGAGAAAAAAGTAGAGGGGTCAAAAATATATAAATTTTGCACATAAGAATCCTTGCAAGATGAAAATTTCATTCAGCCCATCAGAGAGCGTAGGAGTTGAAGGTGATTTTTTTTTTTTTTTTTTAGATGGAGTCTCCTCTGTCGCCTAGGCTGGAGTGCAGTGGCACCATCTTGGCTCCCTGCAAGCTCCGCCTCCCGGGTTCACGCCATTCTCCTGCCTCAGCCTCCCAAGTAGCTGAAACTACAGGTGCCCGCCACCATGTCTGGCTAATTTTTTGTATTTTCAGTAGAGTCCGGGTTTGACATGTTAGCCAGGATGGTCTCGATCTCCTGACTGCATGATCCGCCCATCTCGGCTCTCTGAAGTGCTGGGATTACGGCGTGAGCCATCGTGCCTGGTCTGAAGGTGATTTTAAAATTGCATTTACTTGGACTTAAGCAGAAATCTCAGATACTTAGTATGCATTGTTTTATTTTCAGTTCCTATTTCGTATGGTAAAAAATGAGTGAATGAATTCTCTGATGAAGTATGAACACGAAAATTGTGGTTGGAAGCTTTTATTCATTCCTTCAACCCGACATACCAACCCCATGTCAGGTACTGAGTTGAATGCTGAGGGAGAAACAACTTATAGAAGACATATCCTGCACCTTAAAGATCATAAAACTTCATCAGAAATTCAGACTGTAAAATGAGGTGCCATGAACCTTAGGGGATCCATATACCGAATAAAATGTAGCCTCTGTTGGGTGGTAATGGTGGGAATAGGGACTGGGGATTTACATCTACTCTTATGTTTTCATGAGAAGAGACAACAGTAAAGATGACATTTTTGTCTCTATTTCCTTAATTACACTCTGCTCCCTGAATCCCCTGGGAAAATATGAATGAATTATCTGATTAAATTCAAGAGCTAAAATTGAGATTGCTTGGCCAAGCCTGCCTTCTTTTTCTCTTTAGAGTGTTTCTACTTGCACAGCATGTATTCAGTTCTGCTACTCCATGCTGTAAACTTTACAAGGGACAGACTGAACATTTGTGATAAGGGCAGATCATTAGAGCACGGTGGTGGTTGTTAGGCATTTTCTAGGAATGGGTAAGACTAATTCTGGAGCTTAGATTTAGAAAGCCCATTAGGTTATGCACCTAAGCCATGTTTTCCCACAGCTCAGTCATTTGACCTACATCAGTGATTCAGTTGCTTATCGCTGAATAGCAAACCCATCCAGTATTTAGTGGCTTAAAACAAAACAAATTCATTTTTTTCTCATGTAGGCTGTATTAAAAGCAAGTTGAAGCAGGAGTGGTGGCTCACACCTGTAATCCCAGCACTTTGGGAGGCTGAGGCGGGCAAATCATGAGATCAGGAGATGGAGACCATCCTGGCTAACAAGGTGTAACCCCATGTGTACTGAAAATACAAAAAATTAGCCGAGCATGGTAGCACATGCCTGTAGTCCCAGCTATTTGGGAGGCTGAGGCCGGAGAATGGCACGAACCCGGGAGGCGGAGCTTGCAGTGAGCAGAGATTGCGCCACCGCACTCCAGCCTGGGCAACAGAGCGAGACTCAATCTCAAAATAAAAAAAATAATAATAATAAAAAAAGTCTACTGGATCTGCTTAACTCATTTGTCTAACTCTCATTTCATTCTGAACTTGGACGAGGAAGTGGCTTACCATACATTAGAGTCCTGAAATGACAGCATTCTTTCCAATCTTCTTTCTTTCATGGATGCTATTTTTTCTTATAAATGTTTATTTCTCAGCAATGCTTCCTTGAAAATTGTATTGATTATTTAAACCTTATCTTCTGCATTTCTTCTATATATATTTCTAATTTAAACACATCTCACCTACCTCAGAATTTAGTTGCTATCTTTGTTTTTAGCAAATTACATGCAAATTGTAGATGATTATTTTTACTTTTATGGTGGCTATCCTTTCCACAGTAAGCAAATATTCTATCTCATTAAGAAATCATTTTCCCACCCAATATTTATGATTTCTTTCCTTATTATTTCTATAGCTTTTATGATTTAAACCTGTTAATACCATATTGTGATCATATGTGAAACATTTAACAAAGCTCTTTGTAATTTACCCAGGTGTGGTATATCATGTTTCAAATTAGTATAATGCCTCTGGTACACTGTTTTTCCTCAGAATCACTTATAAAAACATATGTAATATAATACTGATGAGTATAATTTTGCTTGAATAGAGGATAATAGCTTGAAATGCAGGAAAAAGAATTCTCAGAAGATCAGGAAACTAGAAGAAAGTGGATAAAAATCTCAAAAACTTTGAGTAACAATTAATTTCAACTTCAAGTTATGTACCTGGATGAAATAAATAATCCATTAATTTGGGAGTATTTTAGAGAAAAATTCTGATAATTTTTTAAATAAGTAAATCTCCAAAACATTCACTCCTGTGACCTGTATCTTAGCATAGGGAGATCCACAAAAATTAGTGCTTACACTTGGAAAAAGAAAAATATGGGATCTTGAAAACAGAGCAATTGGCAAAGAAAAAAATGAGAATTTTCAGAGTAAGAGTAAAAGAAATAGTAGAAGAACTGAAACATCCTTGGATGCATTCTTAGTCCAGTGTTGACCAGCGAAAGGGAGGGTTTGGTAGGAGGAAAACAAATGCATGCAACAGAAGGACAAATACGTGATCTTTTCTTCTTTAGAATACTTTATTGAGAGGTTGTTTCAGGCTATTGGACAGTGTGAAGAATTTGCAATAGGTAGGTAGAGAAATGAGCATATAAATAAGAACCAATTGATTCCAGGGGAAATGAAAAAGTTGCAGAACTAAATAAATGTAAATGTAAACATAATGCATTACTTGACTCAAAGAAAATAGTACTTACATGGTTGTAACATTGTAATAGCTAAAAATTGATTTAAACAAACATTGTAACTATGTTATACAGAAGCAGGGAAAGAGAAAAGGGGACATCTGCTAGTGGTAGTATATGTGAGCTTATTTAAACATAATAGTACGTAAGGAGATTGTGCTTACCAATGTTAAATAAAATGGCAAGATGAGAACTAGTATTAAGAAATGAAGGTAAATACCACATGAAATAAATAATATAATAAACAGGACTTGAGTTTAGTTGGATATTTCACTACTCTTCTATTAGAATGTTTTTTAACTTTCAAAATTTGGTCATGTTTTAACTGTAAAAATACTTTAACATTTTTAAAAGTCACATACTTTCTCCCTCATAATTAGCTTAAAAGAAAACTAACCTCCCATTACTCAATGGTTGCAAGCAGGACATTGTGAAACTTCCTTCCTATTTTGAGTTTTAGTTAATTATTCCCTTTATGGGAATAAGTGAACACTAGTGGATTCTCCAAATGTGGTTAAGAAACCATGCAGAGAGCCATTGCCTTGACAGGAGGGATAAAGAATGAAGGCAAATCACTTCCAAGTTGTCAGAGACCTGAATTAGAACTGGAACAGATTTTTGAAGTATGAGCCAAGGAGTTTTGTGGTTTTCTAGCCTGGAGTTGACAGATCAGAGTGAGCGGCCAGTTCCCACTTAGTTCCATCAGTTGATTTTGCTTATGGTCAGAGCAGAAAAAAAATAGATACTTAGATATGAATATTTTCTTTGATAGATAGATAGATAGAAATTGTATACACTGAAGGTGTAAAAAGTTATACATATACATAGTGAAACAGTTATGACAGTCAAACAAATTGATTTCTATCATTATCTTACATAGTTACCCTTTTCAATATATTTTGAAATTAATGTATTCAATATATAGGTCAGCAAACTATAGTCTATTAGCCATATCTGGCCTACTGTCTATTTATGTATGACTATTTATATTTTCAAGTGGTTGAAAAAAAATCAGAAGAAGAATAGTTTATAATACATGATAATATATGAAATTAAAGCTCCAGTATCCACAGATCAAGTTTTATTGGAAGACAAACATGTCTGGTGATTTATGATTTACATATTGTCTTTGGCTTTTTTTGTGCTTAATAGCACACTTGAGCAGTTGCAAAGAACCTGTAAGGCTCACAAAGTCTAAGAGATTGACTCTATAGCCCTATACACACACATATACACACACACACACACACACACTCACACACGCAAATGTGCTGAGTCCCCTGCACTATAGGAAAATATAAGCCATTGAAATATTTAACTTTTTGATCTCTTCCATATATATTCCAAGAGAGGAATCCAGCCATTGTGATGAACACAGAAAGCACAGAACAGGATGTAGAAGTTAGTTACAACAAGCATTAAATCTTAGCCACTTTAAGCTGTTCATTGTCATTTGATAAGTCTAATCAGTATGTGCAGAGAGAGCTTGCCCCAAACCAGATACCGAGTTAGATTTTGGAGATCGTGAAAGCTTCATTCTTTTGGGGCCAACTCAGTTGCCCAGGATCCGGGGTTATTTGTGTACTGGCAGGCTTGAAGTGCTTCTGTAGACTGCAAACAATTTATTTCGGTAAAGAGGAGGAAGAACTCGAGAAGTAAGCTTATAAAATCTACCACTTTATTGGAATGAATATCTTCTGCAACTGGTCATTGTGAACTAGTTTTTATTAGTTTCTTCCAAGTGGAGAAAGTAACTATTCAGTTGGGGACTCAAACTATGCAAACAGGAATTTAAGTGAGGAATGGTCTCATGAAATAGTAATACTCACCATGTGAGTCTTAGACACTCTAAATATGTCTGGCCAAAGGGTGAGATAATACAAACTGAAGCAACACTGGCACAAAATTGCTCTTCCCAAAGAGAAAGGCTCATGATGAAAGTTGCAAATGGGTAGTTTTCATGGGTTCAAACATTTTGAATGGTTCCTGAGAAGAATCATTTCAGATTATCATAACCTTTCATATGGCATACTGTTTTAAAAAATTGGTTATTTCTAATTCTAGCTGGCTTCCTGCTCTTCTTCACAGCCCTGAAAGAAAACCGAGAGACAACCCACTAGGATATCTTCTCCGTCCTGCAGAAAATGTAAGTAAACCAAATTAGAAATAAACATTAGAGGATCGCTGATTAAGAATTGCTGCCAGAAGCCTGAATAAACACTTTCTAATCTGCCTCCTCCTATGAACGTCTGTTGGATATTTCAAAACTAACTCATTTCTCAATAAACCACAGGTAATGCCTAGTAGAGGGTGTCTCATATGAAATAACCACACAGCTAACATTGCCTCCAGCAATACAGCACACAGATTTTGTGCCCCTTCCCCTCCGCCCCACCAAGTTCAGTAGTCATAAATCTGGAGACTATGACACTTAGAGAACAAAACTTCATAGGGAAACCACAAGATGTTTGACAGAAAAGT
>NW_012113919.1:6225842-6232869 GCF_000951035.1 Colobus angolensis palliatus | reverse complement strand
AAAAAAAAAGAAAAGTAAACACATACATGCGCGTGCGCATGCACACACATGCACACACACTTGTTTGTTCATTCAAGAAATGTTTTTTGAGCATTTACTATGTTCAAGGTCACAACACAATTTAAAGGTTGAGGCACATCTCTTGGGTTCTATTATAATTAAAGCGTGCTTTTGGCACAGATGAGGAAGAGTCTTTTGATTTCTCACATTGTGGACCTGACTGTCTCCAGGGTTGTCAATTCTGAAACCACATTTCCTGACAGTAACTGTGAAGACAAATTTTGTAGTAAGAGAAAGTGAAATTTAAGGAAAGATGTACAATAAAATGTAAAGAATTAAACTTAAAAATTCTAAAGGTAAGAAACAAAGACCTCATTTGACATTACAAGCTGCAAACAGAAATTTATCAGGAAGTGTTTTTGAAAATATTTCATAGCATGCAAGATGAAGATGTATATAGACAATCTCAAATTAAAATGGTTCCACTTAAAAATTTATCGACTTTATGATGGTGTGAAAGCAATACTGATTCTGTAGAGACGGTGCTTTGAGGACCCATACAACCATTCTGTTTTTCACTTTCAGCACAGTCTTCAATGAATTACCTAGACTGTCCAACACTTTTATATAAAATAGACTTTGTGTTAGATTGTTTTGCCCGCTGTGGGCTAATGTAAGTGTTCTGAGTATCTTTAAGGTAGGTTAGGCTAAGCTATGATGTCTGGTAGGCTAGGTGTATTCAATACAACCTTTATCAGGACGTAACCCCATTATAAGGCAAGAAACACCACTATTATACTTGTGGCATAAATAAAATTAATATGTTCATAAAAATTGCAATGATTTTACTTTTCACATTTTTCTTATCCTTTCAAAAATCCCTTTGAAATCTAAATGACTGAGATTATTGTGTCTAACTTCGTATTATATTCCTATCAATAGTTCTGTGAAACTCAAATATTTTTACATGTCTGTATATCTATTTTCCCATCAATATAATTTTAATTTTATTGCAGTTTGCTCCTTTAATCATTTTAATGAAAGTTCAAATGTTCTTTTCAATGTTAATTTTAATTTAAATTTGTTTAACACAAATACTGTGCTATCTAATTTTTAAGGTTTGCATTTGTCTAAATTATGTCAACGTTCTTAATTTTAAAGTTTAGAATCCCTTAGTTTTTTATGTGATATCTATAGTAAAATGTATATGTGCTTCTAAAATGAGTCTTTTTTAAATTTAATAAGTAGATTTATCATACACAATGTAAAATGTACTTGTTTAGTATTTTATTTTCTTTCTTTCCCCTCAACTTTTATTTTAGATTCGGTGGTACATGTGCAGGTTTGTTTCCTAGGTATACTGTGTGATGCTGAGATTTGTGGTATGAATTATCCTATCATCCAGATACTAAGCATAGTATCCAATAGTTCTTCAACAGCTTCCCCGACTCTGGCCGAGTAGTCCTCCATTTCTTTTGTTGCCATTTTTGTGTGCATGAGTACCCAATGTTTAAGTCCCACTTATAATTAAAACATGCAGTATTTGGTTTTCTTTTCCTCCAATAATTAACTTAGAATAATGGTCTTCAGTTGAATCCATGGTGCTGTAATAGATGTAATATCATTCCTGTTTATGGCTGCATAGTATTTCATGGTGTATATGTACCACATTTTTTCCAGTCCACCACTGATGGGCACCAAGGTTGATTTTATGTCTCTGTTATTGTGAGTAGTGATACAATGAATGTGTTAGTGCATGTTTATTTTTGATAGAATGATTTGTTCTCTGTTGGATATATGCCTAGTAATGGGACTGGGTTGAATGGTAGTTTGATTAATGTTCTTTGAGAAATCTCCAAACAGCTTTCCACAGTGGCTGAATTATTTACATTCAAACCAACAGTGTATAAGCTTTCCCACTTCTCTGAAGTCTTGCTAGCATCTGTTTTTTTTTTTTTTTAATTTTTAATAATAGTCATTCTGACCTGTGTGAAATGATATCTCATTGCAATTCTGATTTGCATCAAAACCACATATTCAAAGTAAGGGGATGCAAAATGATCTACCATGCAAACAGAAAACAAACAAACAAAAAGAGCAGAAGTCATTATTTATGTGTCAGATAAAACAGACTTTAAACTAACAACAATCAGGAAGGACAAAGAGGGGCATTATATAATGATAAAGGGTTCAATTCAACAGGAACACTTAATGATCATGAATACATATGCACCCAACACTATAAAGCACCCAGATTCATAAAATAAGCTCTTCTTGACATACAAAAAGACTTAGACAGCTACACAATAATAGTGGTGAACTTCATTATCCTACTGAAAGCATTAAACAAATCGTTGAGGCAGAAAACTAATAAGGTAATTCTGAAATTAAATTCAACATTTGACCAACTGAACCTAAGGGATATTTACATGATACTCCACCCAACAAAAAACCACAGCATATTTATTCTTCTCATCCACAAACAGAACGTATTCTATGATCCACCGCATACTTGATCATAAAGAAATTCTCAATAAAATTTTTTAAAAAGTAAATCAAACCAATCACACTATTGGACTACAATGTAATAAAAATAGAAATCAATGCTAAGAAAATTTCTCAAAACTACACAAAAACAGAAATAAAATAAACTGCTCCTGAACAACTCTTAGGCAAACAAAATAAATAAGGCAGAAATATTAAAAAAAGAAATTGATGAAAATAGAGACACAATTTACCAAAATCTTTGGGTTGTAAATAAAGCAGTGTTAAGAGGAAAGTTTGTTTTTTTCTTGTAAATTTGTTTGAGTTCTTTGTAGATTCTGGATATTAGCCCTTTGTCAGATGAGTAGATTGCAAAAATTTTCTCCCATTCTGTAGGTTGCCTGTTCACTCTGATGGTAGTTTCTTTTGCTGTGCAGAAGTTCTTTAGTTTAATCATATCCCATTTGTCAATTTTGGCTTTTGCTGCCGTTGCTTTTGGTGTTTTAGACATGAAGTCCTTGCCCATGCCTATGTCCTGAATGGTACCACCTAGGTTTTCTTCTAGGGTTTTTATGGTATTAGGTCTAACATGTAAGTCTCTAATCCATCTTGAATTAATTTTAAGGATCCAGTTTCAGCTTTCTACTTATGGCTAGCCAATTTTCCCAGCACCATTTATTAAATAGGGAATCCTTTCCCCATTTCTTGTTTCTCTCAGGTTTATCAAAGATCAGACGGCTGTAGATGTGTGGTATTATTTCTGAGGACTCTGTTCTGTTCCATTGGTCTATAGCTCTGTTTTGGTACCAGTACCATGCTGTTTTGGTTACTGTAGCCTTGTAGTATAGTTTGAAGTCAGGTAGCGTGATGCCTCCAGCTTTGTTCTTTTGACTTAGGATTGTCTTGGCAATGCGGGCTCTTTTTTGGTTCCATATGAACTTTAAAGCCATATTTTCCAATTCTGTGAAGAAACTCATTGGTAGCTTGATGGGGATGGCATTGAATCTATAAATAACTTTGGGCAGTATGGCCATTTTCACGATATTGATTCTTCCTGTCCATGAGCATGGTTTGTTCTTCCATTTGTTAGTGTCCTCTTTGATTTCACTGAGCAGTGGTTTGTAGTTCTCCTTGAAGAGGTCCTTTACATCCCTTGTAAGTTGGATTCCTAGGTATTTTATTCTCTCTGAAGCAATTGTGAATGGAAGTTCATTCATGATTTGGCTCTCTGTTTGTCTGCTACTGGTGTATAAGAATGCTTGTGATTTTTGCACAGTAATTTTGTATGGCACAAGTATATATAAGTAACAAACCTGCACGTTATGCACATGTACCCTAGAACTTAAAATATAATAAAAAATAATGAAAAAAATAACAATAAAAAAAAGAGGAAAGTTTATGGTCCTTAATGCCTTCATCAAGAATTAGAAAGATCTCAAATTAATAATCTAATGTCACATCTAGAGGAACTAGAAAGAAAAAAATACAACCCAAAAGCCAGCAGAAGAAAAGAAGTAACTAAAATCACAGAAGAACTGAATTAAATTTTGCTTATTTTAAAATTGTATTGTTTCTTGCTTGTTAAGTTGTGTAAATTCATTATAGATTCTGGGTATTAGATGTTTGTCTGTTTACTCTGTTGATTATTTATTTTGGTGTACAGAAGCTCTTTAGTTTAATTAGATCAACTTATCCTTTTTTGTTGTTGCAATTGCTTTTGAGAGCTTAATCGCAAATTCTTTCTCAAGGTTGATGTCCAGAATGGTGATTCCTCGATTTTCTTCTAGAATTCTTATATTTTGAGATCTTACATTTAAATATTTAATTTAAATTGAGTTAATTTTTGTACATGGTGAAAGGGAGAGTTCAGTTTCATTCCTCTGTATGTAGCTAGCCAGTTATCCCAGTGCCATGTATTAAATAGGAGGTTTTTCCTCATTACTTATTTTTGTCAACTTTGTCAAAGATCAGGTGGCTGTCATTGTATGGCTTTGTTTCCATGTTTTCTAACTTGTTCCATTGGTCCATGTATCTGTTTTCCTTTTGTTTGTTTTAACCAGTACCATTCTGTTTTGGTTACTGTAGCCTTATAGTATAGTTTGAAGTTCGTATTGTGATGCCTCCAGCTTCATAATTTTGTTTAACGTTGCTTTGGCTATTTATTGATTTGTATCCATTGAACCAATCCTGCATCTCAGGAATAATGCATACTTGATTGTGGTGAATTAACTTTTTGATATTCTGTTGGATTCAGTTTGCAAGAATTTTGTTTAGGACTTTTGCATCTAGGTTCTTTAAGGATAATAGCCTTTAGTGTTCTTTTTTGTTTGTGTCTGCCAAACTTCAGTGTCAGACTGATGCTGGCTTTATAGAAGGAGTTAGGGAGAAATCCCTCCTCCTTGATGTTTTTGAAAAGTTTCAGTAGAATTAGTACCAGCTCTTGTACATGTGGTAGAATTTGGCTATGAATCCCTCTGGTCTGGGACTTTTTTTGACTGGTGGTTATTTATATTACGGATTCAATTTCAGTACTCAATATTGGCCTATTCAGGGTTTCTTCTTCTTGATTCAATCTTAGGAGATTGTGTGTTTCCAGAAATTTGTTCATTTCCTCCAGATTTTATAGTTTGTGTGCATTGAGGCATTCATAAGAGTCTTAGAGGTCTTTTGTATTTCTGTGTGATTGGTTGCAGTGTCATCATTGTCATATCTGATCGTGCTTATTTGGATTCTCTCTTTTTTAATCTGTTAATTTAGCTGGTAGTCCATTGATCTTGCTTATCTTTTCAGTGCATGAACATTTTGTTTCATTGATTCTTTGTATGGATTTTGGGATCCCAATTCCATTCAGTTCCGCTCCGATTATAGTTATTTCTTTTCTAGGTGTGATATTACATTGTTAATTTGAGGTCTCTCTAACTTTTTAAGGTAGGCATTTTTAGCACTATAACCTTTCCTGTTAACAGAGAATCTAGTATGCTGTATCTCTGTTTTCACTTTTTTAAAGATTTGAAAAATTTCTTTCTGAATGCCATTGTTTCTCAAAGTCATCCAGGGACAAATTGTTTAATTTTCCTGAAATTGTGTGGTTTTGAGAGATCTTTCTGGTATTTATTTTTCTTTTTATTCCACTGTGGTCCAAAAGTATGGTTGGTATGATTTTGATTTTTTCAACATTTACTGAGGTTTTCTTTTTCTTTTAGATGCAGTTTCACTCTTATTGCCCAGGCTGGAGTGCAATGGTGCAATCTCGGCTCACTGCAACCTCCACCTCCCGGGTTCAAGAGATCTCATGCCTCAGCTTCCCTAGTAGCTGAGATTACAAGCATGTGCCACCGTGCCTGGCTAATATTTTATTTTTAGTAGAGACAGTTTCTCCATGTTGGTCAGGCTGGTCTTGAACTCCCAACCTCAGGTGATCCACCTACCTCTGCCTCCCAAAGCCCTGGGATCACAGGCATGAGCCACCGTGCCCAGCTTTTTGAGGTTTTCAAATGTTTTGGCATGTGGTTGATCTTGGAGTATGTTCTGTGTACAGATAAGAAGAATATGTGTGTATATATATACACACACATTCTTCATTTCATCTAGATTTATATATATTTATATAAATATATATCTGTATATAATTTTTTTTTTTTGAGATAGTCTCGTTCTGTCACCCAGGCTGGAGTGCAGTGGTGAAATCTTGGCTCACTGCAACCTCTGCCTCCCAGATTCACGCCATTCTCTTGCCTCAGCCTCCCAAGTAGCTGAAAATGCAGATGCCAGTCACCACACCTGGCTAATTTTTTGTATTTTTAGCAGAGACTGGGTTTCACCGTGTTAGCCAGGATGGTCTCGATCTCCTGTACTGGTGATCTGCCCACCTCAGTCTCCCAAAGTGCAGGGATTAACAGGCGTGAGCCACCGCGCCCGGCAGAAGAATGTATATTTTGTGGTTGATAGGTGCGGTATTCTGTAGATGGCTGTTAGATCCAATTGGTCAAGTGTTGAATTTCAGTTCAGAATTTCTTCGTTAGTTTTCTGCTTTGATGATCTGTCTAAAGACATCAGTGGAGTGTTGAAGTTTCCCACTGTTATTGTGTGACTGTCTAATTCTTATGTGAGGTTTTGATCATGTCATAAAGTTGTTTACTTTTTGCTTTATATTTTCTATTGTGTGGTTGCTTTATAGGGTCTGTGCGCTATGTATGTAAGTGCGTTTATATGATAGTGAGTATTGTTCTTTTGTTTCCAGGTTTAGAAATCCCTTAAGGGTTTCTTGTAATGCTCCTACAGTGTTAAGGAATTCCAGTAGTACTTGACTGGTTGGAAAAGATTTTATTTTTCCTTTGCTTCTGCAGCTTAGTTTGATGGGATATGAAATTCTTGGTTGGAATTTCTTTTTGTTAAAAATGCTGAAAATAGGCCGGGCGCGGTGGCTCAAGCCTGTAATCCCAGCACTTTGGGACGCCGAGACGGGCGGATCACGAGGTCAGGAGATCGAGACCATCCTGGCTAACACGGTGAAATTCCGTCTCTACTAAAAAATACAAAAAAC
>NW_012113919.1:6172723-6225297 GCF_000951035.1 Colobus angolensis palliatus | reverse complement strand
TCTAGCAAGATTAGGGACATTTTCTCAAATTGTTTCCTCAAATATGTTTTCTAGGTTGTTTACCTTTTCCCCTTCTTTCTCAGAAATAACAGCAGTTCATAGGGTTTTGCCACTTTACATATACCATAATTCTTGAAGAGTTTGTGGACTTCTTAAAATTCTATTTTCTTTATTTTTGTCTGGCTGGGTTGGTTCAAAAGACCGTACTTGAGGGTCTGAAATTCTTTCTTCTGCTTGGTTCAGTCTACTGATAATGTTTTATTGTTTTAATTATATTTTGAAATTTCTTTTTTTTTTTGAGGTGGAGTCTCGCTCTGTCGCCCGGGCTGGAGTGCAGTGGCCAGATCTCAGCTCACTGCAAGCTCCGCCTCCCGGGTTTACGCCATTCTCCTGCCTCAGCCTCCCGAGTAACTGGGACTACAGGTGCCTACCACCTCGCCCTGCTAGCTTCTTGTATTTTTTAGTAGAGACGGGGTTTCACCGTGTTAGCCAGGATGGTCTCGATCTCCTGACCTCGTGATCCGCCCGTCTCGGCCTCCCAAAGTGCTGGGATTACAGGCTTGAGCCACCGCGCCCGGCCTGAAATTTCTTATGATGTGAGTTATTCAGTTCCAGAAGCTCTGATTAATTTATTTTAGGATGTTTATTTCTTTTTTCATTTCCTAGATTACCTTCGAAGTTTATTTGTGGTGATTTTCAAACTTGTCTTGTATCTTATTGAGCTTCCCTACAATCCATGTTTTGGATTTTTTATCTGCCATTTCTAAGTTTCCATTTTGCCTAGGGACTATTGCTGGAGGGCTACTGTGGTCCTTCGGTGATGTCGCTATATTCAAGTTTTTCATGGTGTCAGAATTCTTGCACTGGCTCCTTTCTAATTTGGAAACACCAGCATTTGTAATTGATCTGATTATTGTTTGAAGTCGGATTTTTTCTTTTTCTTTCTTTCCCTATAATATTTTTGTATTTTTGTTTCCCTTTCTCTCCCCCACCCACTGGGGATGTGTGTTTGACTGTAGAGAATGCTGGGTAGGGTCTTCTGGCTTTGCCTCTATAGCCCTATGCACTTCTGTCAGCAGGTTTTGTACTGGGGTGTGCAGTTCAAGTTACAAGCTGGTAGATGTATCTTATAGGTAAGAGCCAGCTCTAGCCAATGCATCTCAGTATATGCTTGATCTTTGTTTATGGAAGAAGCTCTCTGTTGCCTCAGGCAATGGGCTGCTGATTCATGCAGGGCACAGTGTTCTGGTCTTCCCGCTCGCGCCAGGGAGGTAGGGGCCACAATGTTCAGGGCTGGACTGGGCAAGTCTGCCTACAGGTCCCTTGATGACAGGCACAAGCACCAGAACCAAGAGAGGAGAGCCTCCAGTGGGTAGCCATCAAGCACACAAAGTTGTACCTAGCTATGGAGGCAAGAGATCTCATTGGCCCCAAGTTGTCTGCACGGGAATGACAGGCAGCCTAAACTGCGAATCCAGGAGAGTGGATGCTCCAGATGACTGGATATCTGCCAGGGTGTGCAGCAGAAAGAGCCCCCCTGCACCAAGTTCTTTGCACAGGAGGATTGGCCTTCTCAGGCTGACGAATCAAGTGAGAGGGTGCCCTCAATGACTGGAGACCTCCCTAGGCATGGAGCAGAGACTGCCTGGCTACACCGTGATCTATGTCCAGGAAGGGTAGGGCAGCTTGGGCTTCTGCTAGAGGCAAGCAGATTATCCATTTGCCTGGATAACTGCCTAGGAGTGGACCAGAGAGGGCCCTGGTGTACCTTGACTTCAGGGGAGCAAGGTAGGGCACCCAGTAATGGCACACACAGACCAGTTCCAGATTGCCACACTGGCACTGGGTGCAAGTCTCATCATCTAGGAGAAACTGTAGCTATTGCAGTTCTCCTCCTGCCCCAGGATTGTGATGGGGAAAGAGCACAATTCCAGCACCTACTGCTGAGCCACCTTCCACAGTTGGAGCTGTGGAAGTCCCTACCCTACTCCAGAGCAAGCACTCCAATATCTGCCCCAAGACTAAAGTACTTGTATGGCCACACTGCCGGGTTGCCAAAGAATAGTTGATTTTGTATGTGCCTGTATTAAAAATGGCATTCTGATCTTGGTCTCAGGTCTGATAAAATGACTTCAGCTTTTCCAGGTGTCTTTCTATCTCAGCGTATTCAAGACTCTCCCCAGGAGAGCTCTGGGACTTGGGAGATACCAAGTGCTCTCCCTCTACCTGGGTTGCTATAGAGGGGGGTTCTCTGCCTCTCTCACAGACTGGGGCTTTCTTCTGTTTTACTGGTTGAACACCACCATGGGGCTGTTTGCTGGCATACTTCTACCTTGGATCTGGGGCATTCTTCACAGTTTCAGTGGATTCTCATTTTCCTTCTTGAATTAATGCTGAAGCAGTTGATCTTTATGCACTATCTTGCTGTTTCCAAAGGGCTGATGCAGACTAAAAGCCTCTAATCTGCCATCTTGGGGAAAAATGACATTTGATTCTCTACATTTCTTGTTTCCCGAGTATTTTTCATATATATAAGTGTGTACATATCTGTGTATATATATTATATGTATAATATATATATGTTTCATGTTACTAGAGTTCATTTTTTTCTTTGCAGCTTAAGAAGAATAAAGCCTATTTTATAGTAAAAAGGTGGACATACATATACAACAATTACAATTACTTTTAAACTTTACATGTCCAGAAAAAATTATTATCAATTGATATTCTTAAATGAAACAGGAAAACATATTCCATGCTCTTCTTACTCCTCTTTCTTCTCCAGCCCCACCCAAAATCTTTTCTTTGTTTTCTCTCTTTTTGTATTTTTATTTTGGCATAGTCTAGGTCTTACCTTTTAGGCTATGAATGTTAATTCAATGTTTATTCTTAAAAAAATTATTCTGCTTGAAAATATAACATTGTAAATTATTTAAATTGGTCCTATCCCTAAATTTATTTTTTCTGTATTATTTCACCCTTTATGTTTTTATTTTTGAGATATACCTATTTGTTGACTGGCTTAACTTTTTAAATTAGCTTTTTAGGAATCAAAAGTATTCCTTGAATCACAGCAATTCAAATTTTTGCTTCCATTTTCTGCAGTCAGGAATAATAACTTGCATTAGTATAAAATTAGCTGATGACAATCTTTACTTCCTCAAAAATCTGCAGATTCTGTTCCTTTGGCCTCTATATCTAACACTACTAAGGAAAAGGCTGAGGGAAGCCTTGCCTTTATGTTTTGCTTTGTAGGTTACCAGATTTTTGTGAAATTATCTTTTGAATTTGTGTAAGATTTTTTAAACTTTAAATTCAATAACATTACCAAGTCAAATCTATCTATCCATCTATCACTATCATTTAAATATTTTCTCTTTACTTTTTGCTTTTTTCAGAACAAATTGAGTCCCTATTGGCTCATTAAATTTAGAAAAGGTTACTTAAAATTTGGATTTGTTGTTATTTCTCTTGGTTAGGAACAACAATAATCTCTAGGTTGGATTTCCATTGGTTCTATTGCAAAGTTATAATGTTGCTTTTATGTCATTAATTATCTGTGTTTTCTCAAAATTTTCTGGGATTTTTCTTAAATAGGTTCTAAATATCTGTGATTTTTTTGGTGTTTTAATTCTGCCCTCGTTGTTCCTGATCATATTTGCAAATTGTACATTATCATTCCCATCTTGATTTTTTCATAAATTCTCTTTTCATCACATTCTATTACTTTTATCATTCTTTGTTTTAAATAGTACTTGTTTTTAGAACTCCTGAGAGAAGGTGTAGTGTTAGCCAGCAATTTTATTTCACGTCTGTTGTAATGCATCCAATACGCTATTCATCTCTATGCTGTCTGACATTTTCCTTTTCCCCTCTTTCTCTGCTGCACTTGCAAAGGAACTATGTACGATTTATTTTGTTTCTGTTTTTCTATCAGTTTGTTCGTCTTTGAAGAGATGCAGTTCTATCTGTGTCTAACCTTTTACAAAAAAAAAAGGTGACTGGAATTGCTTTTATTCTTCTATTTATGTGAACAATTTTTGATATTTCTCATAGAAAGTATAAGTGGGTAATCTCAGGGTTGATATTTTATATTTTATATTAAGTAATTGGATTGCTTCAAGTTTGGGGGAGAAAAGGAAATTGGGTTGAAAAGAAAACTAACACACTTGAAAACTGCATTCTGAAATAATCATCTCTACCTTTATCTCAATTTTATGAAAGTCTCTTACTGTTATGCCTGCAAGTTGTGAGAGCATTTAGCAGACTTAACCTTTTTCTTCTTTTTTTTAAAATTATACTTTAAGTTCTGAGATACATGTGCAGAACGTGCAGGTTTGTTACATAGGTATACACGTGCCATGGTGGTTTGCTGCACCCAGCAACCTGTCATCTACATTAGGTGTTTCTCCTAATGCTATTCCTCCCCTATCAGCCCATCCCCCAATAGGCCCCAGTGTGTGATATTCCCCTCCCTGTGTCCATGTGTTCTCATGTTCAACTCCCACTTATGAGTGAGAAAATGTGGTGTTTGGTTTTCTGTTCCTGTGTTAGTTTGCTAAAAATTATGGTTTCCAACTTCACCCATCTCCCTGGAAAAAAAAAAAAACTTTTATTTCATAATATTCCATGGTGTATATATGCCACATTTTCTTTATCCAATCTCTCATTGATGGGTATTTGGGTTGGTCCCAAGTCTTTGCTATTGTGAACAGTGCTGCAATAAACATATGTGTGCATGTGTCTTTATAGTAGAATGATTTATAATCCTTTGGGTATATACCCAGCGATGGGATTGCTGGGTCAAATAGTATTATTGGTTCTAGATCCTTGAGGAATCGCCACACTGTCTTCCACAATGGTTGAGCTAATTTACACTCACACCAATGTATAAAAGCATTCCTATTTCTCCACATCCTCTCCAGCATCTGTTGTTTCCTGACTTTTTAATGATCGACATTCTAACTGGCATGAGACGGTATCTCACTGTGGTTTTGATTTGCATTGGTGTGATGACCAGTGATCATGAGCTTTTTCATATATGATTTTTGGCCACATAAATGTCTTCTTTTGATAAGTGTCTGTACATATTCTTTGCCCACTTTTTGATTTTTTTTTTCTTGCAAATTTGTTTGAGTGCTTTGTAGATTCTGGATATTAGCCCATTGTCAGATGGGTAGATTGCAAAAATTTTTTCCCATTCTGTAGGTTGCCTGTTCACTCTGCTGATAGTTTCTTTTTCTGTACAGAAACTCTTTAGTTTAATTATATCTTATTTGTCAATTATGGCTTTTGTTGCCATTGTTTTGGTGTTTTAGACAAATGAATAAATTCCTAGACACATACACCTTCCCGAGACAAAACCAGGAAGAAGTCAAATCCCTGAATAGACCAATAACAAGTTCTGAAATTGAGGCAGTAATAAATAGCCTACCAACCAAAAAAACCCCACGACCAGACAAATTCACAGCCAAATTCTATTGGAGGTACAAAGAGGAGCTGCTACCATTCCTTCTGAAACTATTCCAAAGCACAGAAAAAGAGGGTCTCCTCCCTAACCCATTTTATGAGTCCAGCATCATCCTGATACCAAAGCCTGGCAGAGACACAGCAAAACAAGAAAATTTCAGGCCAATATCCCTGAATAACATTGATGCAAAAATCCCCAATAAATACTGGCAAGCAGAATCCAGCAGCACATCAAAAATCGTATTCACCGCTATCAAGTTGCCTTCTTCCCTGGGATGCAAAGCTGGTTCAACATATGCAAATCAGTAAATGTAATCAATCGCATAAACAAAACAGTGAGAAAAAACAACAGCTCTCAATAAACTAGGTATTGATGGAACGTATCTCAAAATGATAAGAGCTATTTATGACAAACGCACAGCAAATATCATACTAAATGGGCATAAGCTGGAAGTATTTCCTTTGAAAACCGGCACAAGACAAGGATGCCCTCTCTTGTTCACTCCTATTCAACATAGTATTGGATACTATTCAACATAGTATTGGAAGTTCTGGACAGGGAAATCAGGCAAGAGAAAGAAATAAAGCATATTCAAATAGGAAGAGAGGAAGTCAAATTGTCTCTGTTTGGCAGTGACATGATTGTGTATTTAGAAAACCCCATCATCTCAGCCCAAATTCTCCTTAAGCTGATAAGCAACTTTAGCAAAGTTTCAGGATAGAAAATCAATGTGCAAAAATCACAAGCATTATTATACACCAATAATAGACAGAGAGCCAAATCATGAGTGAACTTTGATTCACAATTGCTACAAAGAGAATAAAATACATAGGAATCCAACTTACAAGGGATGTGAAGGAGCTCTTCAAGGAGAACTACAAACTACTGCTCAAGGAAATGAGAGAAGACACAAACAAATGGAAAAACATTCCATGCTCATGGATAGGAAGAATCAACATCAACAAAATGGCCATAGTGCCCCAAATAATTTATAGATTCAATGCTATCCCCATCAAGCTACCATTGACTTTCTTCACAGAATGAGAGAAAAGTACTTTAAATTTCATATGGAACCAAAAAGAGTGCATAGAGCCAAGACAATCCTAAGCAAAAGGAATAAAGCTGGAGGTGTCATGCTACCTGACTTCAAACTATACTACAAGGCTACAGTGATGCAAACAACACGGTACTGGTATCAAAACATGTATATAGACCACTGGAACAGAACAGAGGCCTCAGAAATAACGCCACACATCTACAACCATCTGATGTTTGACAAACTTGATAAAAACAAGCAATGGGGAAAGGATTCCCTATTTAATATATGGTGTTGGCAAAACTGGCTAACCATATGCAGAAAACTAAAACTGAACCACTTCCTTATACCTTATACAAAAATTAACTCAAGATGGATTAAAGACTTAAATGTAAGACGTAAAACCATAAAGACCCTAGAAGAAACCTTAGGCAATACCATTCAGGACGTAGGCATGGGCAAAGACTTAACTTTTTTCAGCACTTTTTTTTAATGGTATTTATTTTCTCACAAGGTCTGTGTCCTTGGTAAGAAGTTCATTTCTTGATGCTGTCTTATAAATATCATTTTACAGATGATATGAACATCAATGGGACTTTAACCTTTCCTTTTGTTCCTTAAAAGCAAACAAAAAAGCTAGTTAACGTATCTATCACCTCAAATATTATGATTTATTTTTCCCGTCTAACTGAAACATTGTACTCTTTGAGATCTCACTTGCCCCAGCCCTTAGCCTCCTTATTCAGTCATTCCACATTGTATACTTATATTATAGCATCACTTTGTGCCCCATAAATATAGGCAATTATAATTTGTCAGTATTTAAGACAAATAAAAAGAAAATTTATAATAGTATCATTTAAAAAAGCAACCAAATAAAAAACTGGAATAAATTTCAAGACCCTCAGACAACTCAGTATCCATCATGACCTATTTATTTGCCCATTTATTCTATTTTAATAGAATATCACACAATGTTCAGACAAACATTGTCAAAATGTTTTTATCCTTTTGTTTAAGAGATATACTATCTTCCTACACAGGTACATTATGATATGAACCAACAATGTTAAATGAAAGCAAAGTAGAGAGCTATTTTTTCTAAATAGACACATCCTTCAGAAGAGGAGAAGTGTTCTTACCCTTTCATAATACTATCTGATTTTAAAATAAATGAGCATGGAGACTCAATCATACATAGATCTTTTATGTTATCTGAAGTAATTGCAATAGTCAGATGCCTTTTTGTTATGTAGTACTTATAAAAGAGCAAATTTAAATATTATTTTTAGAAAGGTTATTCCAAGAAATTGGAAATCATGTAACCATAATAAGTTTCTAAATAAAATGAATTTATCTTTCCCAAAAAGAAAAGATCTTTCACAATTACATTTGTTTATTTTTAATTCCTGAGAAAGAAAATAAATAACTATTGCCAGTATGGAGTATAAAAGGATTTTTGGATTTTACGTGAGACTGGATGAAATATATTTTGGAAGAGGGATGGGGCAAGCAATGAAAAATTAGCAAAGTGCAATTTTTGATAGAGAAGTGTGCTCTGAAAAATAGTACCATATAGATTAAGAAGTGAGTGGAGTAACAAAATCTCTAAAGACATCACATTCTCTTTAAGTTTTTGTTAGTAAATGTTTGGGTTTGCATCTTTAGTACATGAGTATCTGTGCAATGGAGTCTTTATTATGCAGACTGCAGATCATTAAATTATCACAGTTGAGAGAATTAAAAATGTTCACATCAAACTCAATAGTCTTAAGTTTCATAGCCATTTGCATTAAGCCTTACAAAGGAAAATGAAACTTGAGTGCTAAACTGAACTATAAAAGGAGATATTTAAAATCAACCAATTACAATGTAATTGCTTATTTTTGCTAATGGCCATTATAAGAAAATCCACAAACACAGACGTTTTGTGAAAATAAAGTAAGACAAAGTTTGTTTTCATGGACAAAAACAATAGGATTTTTCTCTGGAATGGTGAGAAGGATAATGATTTTTCAAAGATGTTCAAATCCTGATCTCCAGAACCTATGAATATGTGACCTCACATAGTAAAAAGGACTTTGCATATTTGATTAAATTAAGGACTTTGAGATGAGGACATCATGTTGGATTACCCCAAGGAAGAACAATCTAAACTTGTGGGTCCTTGAAATTGAAGAAACTTCCCTGGATATGATAAGAAGGAGATGAGACCATGACAAAATTGTTTGAGATGCAACCACGCTGGCTTTGAAGATGGAGGAAGATGGCTAAGAGTCAATGCATGTGGGTAGCCTCTAGAAGACTGAAAAGGCAAGGAGACTAATCTTCCCTACAACCGCAAGAAAAGAATGCAGCTGTGCAGATACCTTGATTGGACTCCCATGAGACCTGTGACAGACTTGTGACCTACAAAACTGTAAGATAAAAGTTTATGACATTATGAGCTAGTAAATGTGTTTTGTTGTGGTTGTTGTTGTTTGTCTTTACAGTTGTGATAGAAAACTAATACACTGGGCAAAGCTTTCAAAGGAAGGAACAAATGCTCAAACACAAGCAGAACTGAAAAAACACAGAACATTTTCCTATAGGCGTTGCCGATCTCTGCCCATTCCTAACTCTTGCTGTGTTCTCCGCTACTTTCTTCAGGAGGATTTGGGGTCAGTTATTCAACATTGGGGAGGGAGGGGAAAGAAGAAATTCAGTATCGGTAATTGTCGGGGAGAGGAAAATGGCAGGCCCAGACTCCATGCAGATGACTTTGGGGAGAAATGGCATCTAACTGGGGAGAATCAGATGGCACAAATATTTCAGGCATAGGGCTATTGTTGGACGTGTCAGCAGGAGCGAGTATATGTTAGAAGAGACACACCCATGCAGTGACGTTGTTGTGAACATTTGGCAATGTGTATCAGGACAGCTCTTCCCTTTAGTAAGATTTGTTTTGCAGTTCAAGATAACTGATTTCCAGGTCTCGGATTCCTCCAAGGTAGTAAGCTAGATATGAGATATATTTTCAGAGTGTAATTTGGCAAGATGTTGGTTTTTTTCTGGCTATTTTATCACTGCTAATATCAGTAGAGTCTCCAGCCCACAGGTTGGCCCTGCTTCAGCCTTTACCCCACCAAACCATGGAATGAAAGTCAGTAGTATATTTCAAATTCTGAGCCATATTTGACAACATTGCCTTTTTAAAAATTATTATTTATTTATTTATTCTTCTTATTTATTTATTTTTTTTACAGTCTCACTCTTTTGCCCAGACTGGAGTACAGTGGCATGATCTTGGCTCACTACAGCCTCTGCCTCCCAGGCTCAAGCAATTCTCCTGCCTCAGCTTCCCAAGAAGCTGGAACTACAGGGACATGCCACCATGCCCAGCTAATTTTTGTATTTTTAGTAGAGACAGGATTTCATCATGTTGGGCAGACTGGTCTCGAATACCTAACCTCAGTTGATCTGCCCACTTCAGCCTTTCAAAGTACTGGGATTACAGGCAGGAGCCACCATGGCCAGCCAACACTGCCCTTTGATTAGTAATATAAAAACTTCTATATTGGTCTTAATAGCCATTTTATTTCATTTATTTTATACTGCAAATAGCAGAGACTGCTTAATGTCTATAATAAAACACATTTCTGGATTTCCTTGTAAATAATATTTTCTTATTTTTAGTTCCTCAGTTGAAGGTAAGAGAATTGCTTTTAAAGTGAATTTTAAAACCACTATCTTTTCAAGGAATTCAAGCAAGCTTGTCAAATTGTGCCTTTGACAGAAGAAAGAAGCTACTTCTGTCCTGACAGTCGTGATTTTCTGAATTGTTCAAACCTCCCACCATTTTAATGGGGAAAGGCTGAATATCTGGACCAATGAATATTCAGAAATCATTAAGGAATAAGTAAGTGGGTCAGCATCACCTTAAGTGTATGAAAATGTAGATAGAATAATAAAATTTGAAGAGGGATGACATGATAAAAATGCCACATCTTCTTTTATGATGTATCTAATGGTTGATAAAGATTCAGGTGTCTTTTATAGGTATACTTAAATACATAGTAAATAATGGAATTTGGAATTTGGAATATTTTTATGCTTTCTACCATTTTATTTTTAGCCACATTGAGCATACAATTAAAATAAAGAATATTTTAATATACTTTATAAAATATTCCCTAAATGTAAAAAAATACTCTAAAATACTGTGTAAAACACTGCGGATTCTACAGATCAGATCATGTTACATGTGATTATAGATAAATATGATGCATCTCATACATTATTCCTTGTAAAACTTCTGACACAGATGTTGTTATTGCCCTGGACAAAAGCAATTTAATTAAATTTCAATATAAATTCTTGTAAAATGAACATCATACCATTTTTAAAGTTTAAAACAATAGCTGCATTTCTAAAAACAGAGAGACTATTTTCATCAGGTTTCACTGGTGATTAACACTGAACATGTTGCGGGAAGCATGTCTGTTTCAAATCCCACCCTCGTGTATAGAATTTGACACCAGATGGTTTCAAACTAACAAGGAATTAACAATTTGTGTGTTGTTAATTGTTCCATTATAAAAGTACTCTTGTGAAGTAAATAAGAAATACATTTCCATGTCATACAGCTGAAGATATAATTGTAAAGTAATACAAAACATGAACAAAAGTTTCAGTAATTGCTAAAATGTGTCAGAAAAGGCACAGTATCTTTTTTTTTTTTAATATTGCTTTTTTCCCCATTCTTTTTTCTTTTGGTTATTTGAAATTAAAATCACCACCACCATAATTTAAATATTAATGAATGGAATACACTGTGTAATGTGTAATTGTATATGTCAGCTTGACTCTGAGTTAAGGAATACCCAGATAGCTAGAAAAATTGTATTTTTATATGTCCTTGCATGAATTTCCAGACAAGATTATCATTTGAATCAATAGACTGAGTAAAAGTCTTGCTTCTCAATGTGGGTGGGCATCCCGCCATTTGTCATGACCCTGAATAGAACAAAAAGTCAGAGGAGGGAAAAATTCACTCTCTCTCTTCATGAGCTAGAACAATCATCTTCTCCTGACATGGAACATTGGTGCTCCTGGTTCTCAGACCTTCAGTCTCAAACTCAATTGTACCACAGGTTTTCCTAGTTCTCCAGCCTGCAGATGGCAGACTATGGAACTTCTCAGCATCCATAATTGCATGAGCCAATTCCCATAATAAATTTCCATCTCTCTGTCTACCTACCTACCTATCTACCTACCATCTAAGCATCTATTTTCCATCTATCTATCTATCTATCTATCTATCTATCTATCTATCTATCTATCTATCTATCTATCTATCTATCTATCCGGCATCTATCTATCTAATCATATGTCTTACTGGTTCTGTTTCTCTGGAGCACATTGACTAATGCACACTATAAATCTATCCAGTCGCACATTTCAAGTGTTACCAATTTTACATTTTGACATGTAGCTATCCTGTGTTGTTCCTATTTGACATACTGTGAACAGTACCCATTGTATAGATAAGTGCATGATGGGAACAAAAGTCTGAATTCAAGGATTTTAAGAATATGTTGAGTATTTTTATCATAATTACTATATATAAGAGATTGCATATATTTATGGGAATTAGAGCTCATAATGAAAGGCTAGGGAAAAAATTCTCAAAGTTTTTGTTTCAGGACACCTCTGCATCCTTAAAATATTGAAGACTCCAGATAATTTTGTTTTATGGCTTATATCTTTTAATATTTACTATGCTTGAAATTAAAACTTTTTTAAAAATAAAAATTTTTATTGAATAATTTAAAAATAGCAAGATTAGTCCATTACATATTAACCTAAATAACATATCTTTCTAAAAATATATTTCTAAACCAAAAAATAATTGGTGAGAAGAGTAGCATTTTTCTACATTATTGCAGGTTTAAAAAATATCTGGCTTATTAGAAAATAGCTGAATTCTCAAAACTCTTTTTCATTCAACCTGTTATAATATGTTGTTTTGGTTAAAGTATAAAAAAATCAGGCTTATGCAGAAATATAGTAGGAAAAGGAATAATTACTTTAATAATGTCAAAGATAAACTTAAATTTGAGACAAAATTAGTAAATGCTGCTTATTCCTGATCTTGCAGCCTTAAAGGAAACTATCTGTGGCCATACTCTTTTTCAGCAGGATTCAAAGGTATTTGAAGTTTTGGTTTTATAGAGGAAAAGGAGTAAGTCCTGAGATAGATAGACTCTGATTAGCAAGTTTTCTTAACACTCGAATGGGATTTTTGAAAGTGATGGAGACTTTCTAATTGCTCTTCAGGTAAATTTTTATGTCCTTGTGTTGTAGGACTTTTTCCTTAGTTCAGCTAAGAACCAGTTTCTTGTCACATGGCCATGAGAGATTAGACTCGCAGACACTTTGAAGGTTGGAAAAAAATGGAAATTTTGGGCAAAAATGGACAAAAAAGGAAACAGGACTCTCTGCAAAGCCAGGGTCCTGCAAGTGTGCATCCTGCCTCACAGATTGAATTCCAG
The DNA here is from genome assembly GCF_000951035.1 of Colobus angolensis palliatus. NCBI lineage: Eukaryota > Metazoa > Chordata > Mammalia > Primates > Cercopithecidae > Colobus > Colobus angolensis. The sequence goes on along the minus strand of NW_012113919.1, from coordinate 6,212,258 downwards.
GTTCCACGGAGGAAGAGGAAGGGCCAAGCTCCTCCCCACTGCAAACGCCCAAACTTCCCGAGGCTCCGTCCCAGTGTGCGCTTCTCCCAGGGACAGGTGGGTTGGGGGTTCTCTGGGGACCTCTTTATAATCAGCTCTCTCACTTGGTTGGCTGCAAATGGGTAGATAAGCGACTTGGGGAGATTTCAAAACAGGAAAAACCTGTTTAATCTTAAGAGTGACGGCCAGGCGCGGTGGCTCAAGCCTGTAATCCCAGCACTTTGGGAGGCCGAGACGGGCGGATCACGAGGTCAGGATATCGAGACCATCCTGGCTAACACAGTGAAACCCCGTCTCTACTAAAAAAATACAAAAAACTAGCCGGGCGAGGTGGCAGGCATCTGTAGTCCCAGCTACTCGGGAGGCTGAGGCAGGAGAATGGCGTAAACCCGGGAGGCAGAGCTTGCAGTGAGCTGAGATCTGGCCACTGACTCCAGTTCGGGCGACAGAGCAAGACTCCGTCTCAAGAAAAAAAAAAAAAAGAGCGACAAGCTTACTGTGGCTAGCCATTTTGTGGAACAAAAGGAGGTTGATGGAATTACTTTTCTCACTCAAACTCATGCCATTTTTACGGCAGGCAATCTCTCAATAATATATTTAGGTAATATTGCACATTCTTCTTTTATACTATACCAAAACTCCACAAGCGGTAGTCTACTTAGAGTGCGTTGCAATGTGTTAACTGAAACCATATCAGTAAACTTTTTATCATCTGGTACATTAAAATCCATTGGTGTATTTTGAATCTGAGTGGATCTTTTCCTAGCGTATGATTTTACAACCCTGTATATGTTCAATTGGAAAATATTGTTTTATTGATTTATGCAAGTCTCCCAAATGTTGGCACATTTCATTATAAAATATTTTAAAAATAGCATCCATTTGTATAATCACTGACCTTGTCAGGAAAGATTCTTAAGAGTTGGAAGACCGTCAAGCTCACAGTCATTGACAAACATTTTCTAAAATTTCGCTTTTCACAAAAAGCTCAATTTTTATCAATCCCACAGATACTTTTAGTTATGTCCTTTGGAGTGACATGCTTGCTTTGTTGATTTTTCTAGAAAATGTCTGCTAAATGCCCATGCCTGAATGACAAGAGTAAGATTGTGAGCCAGTCTTTGAAATAAAACTTCTGTTGAATGGAAAAATATCAACTGACTCAGTTTGCCACTCAATCACAGATGTACTTTTCTTCAAGACAACATCAACCACCATAATTTAGTAGACAGCAGAAGTTCTTCATGAGAATTCTACCTTTTATCACACAGAATATCAAAAATATATATACTCAAAGGTCATTGTTTACAAAAATTAATCATATTTTACGGCTTTGGTAGTAAGTTGCTGTTGTTGTTGTTTCTTCCTCTGAGTGTGTGGAGGGAGGTTATAAAAAATTTGGTAGTACGGTCTGCTTTTGCTGTCTTGATTGGTGTGAAAGCATCAATGGTTTTATCCACCACTGGTTTTGTACCATGAGTTTAAATTTCAACACAGTAATAAAGGCAAATGTCAGTGTACGTTCATTGTGGAAACAGTTTTGATCTCAAGGGCTTCCTGAAACTGCAAACATCTTGAGTACCTCATAGTATATGGCTTATCTCTGAAAAACTGCTGTGGTAGAGGAAATGAAATCTGAGCTCTATCCTTGATTCCAAATTTTATCTCCCAAGGTTGTGGGGAGAAAAAAAAGAAAAGAAAGAAAGAAAAGAAAAGATAATTAGTGTAAATAATATTAATTGCAAAGAACACAAATGCAATTATTATTAGCAATAGTAGTAGTAGCAGTAGTAGCAATAGCAGTAGTATTAACTTAGTTATTATGGATGATTATATTGACCGGACACATAAAACTTTGCATTAAAACTAATTAGTTGGGCCAATGTAGCAGTCTTCCGTCACACTTTTTATTTATTCCAATAAATCTGGAATTCCTGTATTACGTCTGGGAATTATACAACCATATGAGTACTTTCTTTTTAAAGTAGAACCCCCGCAACTGCTGCCAAATGTTCTTTCACTGGCACCTTTATGTCCTGGTCACAGGTATGTTGCCTAGGTTTTGCCAATCAGATTCAGCCCAGTGAAAATTCTGTTCAAACTTGAGCACCTTAGGGAAGGTATATCCATGTAAATAAATTTTACTCATAAAGGTGACTGTAGAAGCTTGTGGATTACAAAGAAAAATTGGCTGCATCAGTGGGTTCTCAGTGATGTGACTGCTGTTAACACACGGATTGCAGGGCAAGTCAACAGCCTGGTAGCAGTGCGCATGGCAGATCTGCAGTGGCCATGGCAGTTGTGAAGCTTTCTTTTTAGGCAGATCTTCTTGTTGCTCTCAGCACTGTTTCTGAACGATTATATTTTAGCCACCTGACAGTCATCCCAAAGGTACCTTGAGCTCACCAATATTTTTTAAACAACTTTTATGCTTAATCATCTAAAATCAAATCCCTTTGCAAGAAAGTATCCTGTCTAGAGCAGATAATGCTTATGTTGGGCTATTCTTATTTTCTTCTTTTGTAAATTTGGTATACTCTGAGAAACATTTCACATGACATGTCTCATTAGTGATAATAAAAATTTATTGCATTAATCAGAAAAACAGAACCATTAGGATATGTGTGTATGTGTATATGTGTATGCATGGGTATGCATAAAAGGTGATTTATTGTGAGGAATTGGCTCATGTGATTATAGAGGCTGAGAAGTTTCACAATCTCCCATCTGCAGGCTGGAGACCCAGGAAATCTGGTGGTGTAATTCAGTCCAGTTCTGAAGTCCTGAGGAGATGGCATAATACCAGCCTGATAACTGGAGAAAATGAGATGAAATGCCCCACCTCAAGTGGGCAGGGGGGAAGCAAAAAGGGGATGAATCTTTCCTTCTTTCGTGTGTTCTATTCAGGCTCTCAACCAATTGGTTGATGCTCACTCATCCTGGTGGCATCCCCACAATGGGGAGGCAAATCTACATGACTGACTCCACTGATTCATTGCTAATCTCATTAGGAAACACCCTCAGGAAACATCTGTGGAGAGACACATCCAAAAATAATCCTGATCCAGATACTTGAACATCCCGTATTCCAGTCAAGTTGACACAATGAAATTAGCTATCACATTTACAATCGATATAAATAAATGTTCAGATGTTCAGATCTTTTTTCTATGGCCAAGTTTCATTAGTCCAGGTTATATAAAAGCAAAATTACTTTCAAGGTATATATGTGGATTTTTACCATGTTGTTTAATACAGCATACTGCTTAATTTGAAACTTTGGTCTGTCAAGAAAATCTCCTATGCATTAGTACAGGAGTTAAATGTTCATTCGATAAAATGTATTTAACAATTTAGGCTTGGCTAACCTTCATCAGAGGAGATTTGCCTAAAGTAAAAGGCTGATAGAAACTCTATGAAAGCTCCAAGAACGCTTGTGGCTTATTTGTTTGCTGTTTCAGCAGTTGTCAATAGATGAAAATATATAATTGAGAAATAATATTATATTTTGTGCCAGATATTGGCTTGCTGTGCACACAGGGTGTTATTGGACAGAGACTGACAACGGTTTCATTAAAGAAAAAATTGCCTCAGAACTCAGAAATTATGATTCAAAGGGCATGAGCCCACAGTTTTGATGAAGTCGAAGCTTATTCTTTGAAATTTTCCTTCTGCATAGCATATTTATTAATTCATTTTTATTATCTAAAAATCATGTTAGAGCATTCTCTTTGTATCTAGAATCAGAATTCTTTTTATCCTGAAAACTGTGGGAATAGTGGCTTTCCACCAATGCTAAACCTTTCTCCCTTCCCTTCTACATTTCATTTTTAGGAAAAAGTGGAGGACACTTTGAAGTATAATTTTAAACTAGTTTCAAGTTTTGTTAAGATAATCTTTCTTCTAATAAGATGTTTTCTGGGGCTAATAAATAGTTTGACATTATAAAGAGTAGGTGTAAACCTTACGTACAATTCTATGATAGTTTTTGCTCTGATAAGGTTGTTACTATATCTATAAAATTATATTCATAAGAGGCAGTATTAAATTAAAAAAAAGATTGAATAAATCCTGACAACTGAAATTGTATAAGAATAGCAATTATTGTTATTATTAATAGGTTCCTTTGAGGAATTATTACTTAAACAGTACAGCAAACATGTAATGGTACATTCTGAATACATCAATAACGAAATTTTTTAGACTACATGCTTTACAGAAACTTTGAACAAGATTTTCAACCTCAATTTGCTTCATATAGGAGAGAAAACTCTGTAACTCCTTAAAAGTACATCTAAAAAAGGGATTTTCTCCACTTTCCTCACACGTGCACGCATGTGTGTGTGTGTGTCTGTCACCTGTGTGAAAGATGACAGAAGCCGATAGAGCTAAAAGAATTTTCTAAAAATAAAATGCACTGCAGGAAAAGCTCTGAGATCTTACAGAGAGTGCCAAAATATCAGTGCATCGGTAGCCAAGGGGATAAAAAGGGTATAAAAATTCCATTTCCTTAAACTCCACACTTTCCTGGAACAATGTAAAGAAGAGAGCAGTGCTGCCAAGTAAGACCTTAACTGGAAATGCCAAAGTCTCTCGAAAGCAGTTTCTCATGGATGGTATTTTAGGGTAAAAGATCAGCAAGTCTTTGGTTTCTAGTGTTTCGTTTTCTTATTCATGTGGCTTCTAAAGCTGAAAATAATAAACTTGTAAATTGGATTGAAACATTAAAGTATTAGATATTGTAAATGTCAATATCAGACACATATTACCTTTGTTGCGTTTTTTTCACCTATACTGTTTTTAGGTGTCTGTCAGTTTGTATGTCTTCATCTAGTCTGCTCTTCTATGAAGCTATCCTCAGCCTGCAGAAAAAATGCCCTCTTTACCGTGAAAACTCCAGGAGAATTTACTTGTTGCAGCTCTCATAGGGCTACTTAAAAAAAAAAAAAAAAAAAAAAAAAAAAAACTCTGAATAACTACACTGTTGTTGAGAAGTCTAGGCCTTTCTCCATCTCAGGATGAATTCAAGGATTGATGATCAGATTTTTATAAAATGCAATCTAAGCTAAAGAATGTGACCAGAATTAGATTTTAAACCCTTCCCCACATGTTGTCATTTGTGACATCACTTTTAACTCATACGTCATCTTCTGTGAGTTCTCTAATCTCACTACTTAAATCCAATCCCACTATTATGCCCTCCTTTACAATGTCTCCTGGTCAGTTTCATCAGAAGTCAAAAAATTATGTGTCTTTCATTGAAATACTGTTTTTCAATGAACTTCTTCAATAAACATAGCTTTTCATTGAAGAAATATTTGATATATGTCAGTGGCAACTTCCAACAACTATGGCACAGGTGTCAAGCAACTTGAATTTTATATGTCAGCATGATTGTCAGATTGAAGGTTTAACTAAAGCGTGTGAGTGTGTATGGGTTATGTGTGTTTTGTGTGTACTCTTTTACTCCTCTCTGGAAAAATTTTCATTTGATGGGTCTAGGACACAAAAAAATCATGTGTCTTAAGTTTCCATAATTTCCAAATAATTACAAATGGCTATCATATGTCTAATAGTAACTATTCACTATCCTCACATCCCTCACTTTCAACAGGTAGGCAGTCCTTCACTTTATTATCACATATTTTGAGCAAAATTTTTTCCATAGTATTTGCACTGTCCTGCTGTGCTGTAATCTTTGGTTTATTGTCCACCTTCCCACTAGACGGAGATTTTTGTGGTTGTAGACTATATTATTTATTTCTATAGTCTCGCAACTACAATTTAATCTGACATGTATATGTTAACCAAAGTTTAATAGACATATTTAGTTTGGTCCATATTTGTTTAGGTATTAGTTTGATTAATTATGGTGTGAAGAGAGAGAGAGGAGAGTAACATTTAGAGATTTATTTTGGAATCAAATTTTAATGTGTAAAGATCTTCTTAGTATTTGTCCTTTATTCATAGTATAATCAATTTGTTGTTGTTGTTGTTGTTGTTGTTAAAAAGAGAGAAACTGTGATGTGCATTTACCCTGTACAACATTTAGTAGAGCCATCAGAAATCAGGCATAGGGGACTTCACACTGAAACTGTGTTATTTTCTTTTCTTACTCAGGAGGGAGCTCAAATATGGCATGCTACCTTTGTGGACATTTAATCACCGGTTATGCTTTCTTTACATCTTCAGAGTAAAACTTATTTCCTTAAACATTTTGCCCAATTGTAAAACTTAACTGACACTTCTCAACATAGATGAGTAGTATTACTAGACCATGAAAATCTCCAAAAATATGTCCATCATTGTCTTCCTTTTCTGTCTCACATTTTTCTGCCTCAGATTGCTTGGTGAACATCTCCCTCAGTTTATACATTTCACCAGCTAATTGCACACATATAAAAAGAAAAAAAACACACACACAATACTTTTCCACCCAGATCAGGTGTGTTTCTTCTCTCTTAGCAATGTCTCTGATGTCTCTTATTGTCAATCTTGACCTCCTCTCACGCCAAACACCCTCACCCCCACACGTCAATTATTCTGACTTGAAGCCACCTCTGAGTGACCTTTAAATCTCCCTATCCTTGGTCATCCCTCTCCTTTCCACATAGTTGCCAAGGACCTCCTCTCCGGATGAAAATTGTTATAGTCACTTTTTACTTCATTATCCCTGACAGTGTTCTTGCTCACAACCTACACAACCTAGTTATTTCATTAAAATATTGAATTAATAGATATTAATTCTGAAGAAATGAGGCAATTTACTTAAAAATTCAATGCAGCAAAAGGCTTTCCTTTTCTATTATACAATTGTAATTACTTAGCATCTAGGATTTCACCGTAAGACACTATTTTCAAGTTCTCTATGTTTAAAATAATAACAGTAACTGTATTAATTCAAATATCATCATTGTTGACTGTAAAGTACCTTAATATCTGTGATTTTCTTCTCCTTTTCTATTTTTTTGGCAGAAATTACATTAATAAGAACCAACATTGAGTCTCAACACGTAATACAGACGAAGCCAAGGAAACACGGATAGATTGAGGCAGAAAATGCAGAGACTATGAATCTCCTTGGAGCCACATGAAGGTGCCCACTGAGAGCTCACCTAAAACATTAGGGCCCTGCAGAGTGTGCTTCAGATAATGTTGTTGTAAATAAATGACATTTTCCTGAAACACTTGTGAGCAAGCTATAAAGTGCTAAGACAACATATAGAAACTATTTAGAAAAAGCGGTCCAAAACAGTTGATTCTCGTTATTTGTGGTACTTATGTTCTATAAATTACCCACAAACACTGATTTAGCAAATACTGAACCTTTGCTCCTGGGAGAAACACAGGGCTAGGTTCCTGAGAGCATCTGATCACATTTTCATCAACCAGTCAATATGCAATGTTGTTTTATGTGTGTGCCTGTTTAAAGATGCCTTATTTAATCTATGTTGTTGACTTATTCACATTGAACTCGAAGCCAACAACACTATAACTCATGACCAAATGAAGCTTATCTAACACACATATTTTCTTTGGAAGACACATCACAGGCTTCTTGCACTTAGGAAATCTAGACAGCACTTCAGCACTGTGTAGGGGCCATTTTAAACAGTGAAATTGCCAACAAAAATGAAAAAATAAAGAGCATGGCACTGAGGAGACTAGGACACTTGTTTACAGCATGAGAGGTGAGATAAGAAGGCAGAGCATGGCCTTATTAGATCTCAGTTAAAAACATGTGTGTCAGACGACGCAACATTTTCACTGATTTGCACATGTCCTTGGACGATGGAGAAGGCATCATGAGTATTGATTTGGGGTTCTAAATATATTTCACTGTGTAGGCAAATTTGCAAACAAGCGGTCTATGAATAATGAGAATAGACTGTAATCACTTTAATGTGTCAGGAATGAAAGACAGCATGTTTGATGCGGATATATCTTCAATGTTGATTACACCTTAATGCAGTATTGTTTAGTTCCTTAAAAGAATGCAAAGAGAGACATTTGCAGCAGAAGTACAAATGACTTCATGCATGCTCATCTAGAAACTTTTTTCTCTAAGTAATAGTTATTACTTAATTATATAGAATTAAATATATTATTTTTATATTTTAATATAACTTTAATATTTGCCAAATACATGTAGCATAAGACACACAGAATTAATCACATAACATCATATTTAATAGCCATAAATGATAACATATTACACGAAGTCAGATGGAGGGGAAAATTAGGTCTTACCAATGTCAAAGTATAAGCATATGATAGATAAATATTTATAACATATTTTAACTGTTAAGAAAAATCAGAAACTGCCATGAAGGTGAAACCCACTTATACTACTATTTAATAAAACTTTCTCTCACCCACATTTCTGTTAATAAAATCCTGGCCTCCTGCCCTCAGCTGAGTGGTTCTCCTATTTGTTTTTGGAAAATGTCATAAAATGGCTTCATTGCCCAATAATCATGTGGGACAGGATAGAACAGATGAGTTGAGGGTTGATCTTAATGTGGAACACCTAATAAAACCACATGTTTTTCAACTCTGGGAAAAAGGTTGTGGAATTATTATTTTATTTTTCCTTTTTTCTCCTCTTTTTCAGAGTCTGAAGAGATCAGGTCCTTACTTCCTTTCTGGCCATTTATTCATTCTGTCACCTGTAAACCACTTTTTTTTTTTAATTTTGAATTTTTAATTAGCAATACTGTATTTTTAATTTTTTTTATTATACTTTATGTTCTAGGGTACATGTGCACAACGTGCAGGTTTGTTACATCTGTATACATGTGTCATGTTGGTGTGCTATATCCATTAACTCATCATTTACATTAGGTATATCTTCTAATGCTATCCCTCCCCCCTCCCCCCACCCCACAATAGGCCCTGTGTGTGATGTTCCCCTTCCTGTGTCCAAGTGATCTCATTATTCAATTCCCACCTATGAGTGAGAACTTGCAGTGCTTGGTTTTCTGTTCTTGCGATAGTTTGCTGAGAATGATGGTTTCCAGCTGCATCCGTGTCCCAACAAAGGACACAAACTCATCCTTTTTTATGGCTGCATAGCGTTCCATGGTATAAATGTGCCACATTTTCTTAATCCAGTCTGTCATTGAGGGACAAACTGGATCCCTTCCTTAACCCTTATACGAAAATTAATTCAAGATGGATTAGAGACTTAAATATTAGACCTAACACCATAAAAACCCTTGAAGAAAACTTAGGCAATGCCATTCAGGACATAGGCATAGGCAAGGACTTCATGTCTAAAACACCAAAAGCAATGGCAACAAAAGTCAAAATTGACAATTGGGATCTAATTAAACTAAAGAGCTTCTGCACAGCAAAAGAAACTACCATCAGAGTGAACAGGCAACCTATAGAATGGGAGAAAATTTTTGCAATCTACTCATCTTGACAAAGGGCTAATATCCAGAATCTACAAAGAACTCAAACAAATTTACAAGAAAAAGACAAACAACCCCATCAAAAAGTGGGCAAAGGATATGAACAGACACTTCTCAAAAGAAGACATTCATACAGCCAACAGACACATGAAAAAATGCTCAACATCACTCGCCATCAGAGAAATGCAAATCAAAACCACAATGAGATACCATCTCAAACCAGTTAGAATGGCCATCATAAAAAAGTCAGGAAACAGCAGGTGCTGGAGAGGATGTGGAGAAATAGGAACAGTTTTACACTGTTGGTGGAACTGTAAACTAGTTCAACCATTGTGGAAGACAGTGTGGGTGATTTCTCAAGGATCTAGAACTAGAAATACCATTTGACCCAGCCATCCCATTACTGGGTATATATCCAAAGGATTATAAATCATGGTGCTGTAATGACACATGCATATGTATGTTTATTGTGGCACTATTCACAATAGAATTAAATATATTCTTTTGAAAATATGAGAAATACAAAAAAAATAAAAAAAGAAAACTGATAACCTGCAATCTCAGCAATTAGAAAATCAATGATAAAAAGCTTATTCTGCTTGCTCATTTCAGGATATTACAGAAATTGGATACATTGTTTTTCACTAAATTTTATGGGCTGAACAACTTTCTGAAACATAAGAACTAAAAGACAGAATTTTTGGTAACTAAATAATGGTTACCTAATAAGAATGAACTATATCTTTAACCAATAAACTTTCTTTAGATATTTAAATGCTTCCTCCATTTTGCTAGTTCATAGAACCATGATGAGCAATCTTGAACTCATATGTTTAGTGTAGTATGTCTTTGGAATACACAGGAGGATTTACAGTCATATCAATCAAAGTCCCATCAGTAAAACAAAACTTATGCCAGGTGGTGCAACAGAGAGCATTTTAAAAGAGAAACTACTTACAGACCTACTTTCAAGAACATGTTTGAAAGACAAATAGGGCAATGAGGCAACTCAGAAATTAGCAAAAGGTTGAAGCTGATATTCTCACATAGTTTTAAAGGACAAAATAGGAGATAGCCATATTATCAGCCAAAAATTAGGGCTGGCTTCTGGGTGGAAGCTGGGATCACAGCCTGGGCAAAATGATGATTTGAAACTAGAGACTTCTGGCCAGAGATAGAAGTAGAAACACTCTCACTACTTTCTTTGTCTGAAACCTCCCATCAGTGTTTCTCCTTGGTTCAACCTATTCTGAGTCAAGTGGGGGTAATTATAGGGGAATAGATCTGCAAGTAAAGAGGTGAGAGACTTCACACCCCTCCAAAGGGTGTGGACTATCTGGAGGATTTTGGTACTCTTATGGAGTTGTTTAAAAGAGAGGTTATATTAAATGAAATTCCTTAAGTAGGACATAAGAAAGCTCACTTCTCCATACACTTACAATACTTGTATTACAAATATTATTTTGCAATTTGGTTTTCAAATTAGTGGGCAGAACAATCTCATACCTATTTTCATTTTTTTTTTTTTGGTAATTACTAATATGGTTTAATGCTTTCTCTACTTTTTTCAGACTATTATATCTCCCAGAAAAGTCTTTTTAGGTCTCTTTATATAAGTCCTAAAAATTTCTTATTAAATCTGTTCTTAGATTGCTGTTGTGAGTAGGAAAAAGCCTTTCATTTCTATTTTTTAGAGAGTATTAGTTTTTAATTATATCTTTATTCTGAAACAAAAATCAGACCTTTATACAGATTGTAAAATGTTTAAAATAACTTTTATAATTTCTGTATTTAAATTCACATATTTTTCTGCATTTTGCCAATACTTTGTCTGTTTATTATTCTTTTCTGAAAAAGATGGTAAGTTGTAGATATCAAACACTATCATCTTAAATGTGCACATATTTCTTTAAAAAAGGACAGTATCTTACATAACCACAAAGCAATGATCAAGTTTAGAAAACTTAACGTTGTTAAAAGTTATTATCCATATTAAAATTATGCTCAGTTTTTGCAGTGCCTTCCTTTATGGCAACCCCCAGCTTTGGTTTTCTAGTCAGGCTCATGCATTTGTACTTGGTTGTCATATTTTTCAGGACATTAGTGTTTATGAAGTAAAGAGGCCTGCTGTTTTGTAAAATGTTCCTCAATTTGGATTTATTTCATTGTTTTTAATGATTAGAGTTTTGTTTTAGTTTATTTTGTTTTAATTTTGAAAAACTCTCACACTTAACACAAATATCCAAATGTTATATAAATAACATTTTTCCTTAATAGAGGATAAGTTGTCAACATGCTGTCCCATCACCACTGAAATACTTAAGGTATAATTTCTATAGCAAAAACATTCTCCTATAAAACAACACTATAAACATCAAAATTAAAAAATTAACATGACTACATCTCTACCAATGTTATAGAGTGAACTACATTCACCTAAAATATATCTTTTAAAACCTTAACCCTCAATGTGACTGTATTTAGAGACAGAGGCTTTAGGGAGATAATTAACCTTCAATGAATCAAAAGGGTATGGAACTAATCAAATAGAATTGATGTTTTTAACAGAGGAAGAGACACTAGGGGTGCCTGCTAACAGAGGAAAGGCCCTTTGAGGCACAGGGAGAAAGTGTCTGTCAACAAGCCAGGAAAAGAGATCTTACCAGAAACTAACATCATGACAGCCTGGTCTTCTAGCCTCCAAAACTGTGAGAAAATAAATTTCTGTCATTTAAGCTACCCAGGTATTCTGTTTTGGCAGTCCAGGCAGAGTAATACAACCACTTAATCTTCAGATCTATTTACGCATTGGTACTTACGATTTCAGAAGATGGATTCAAATCAGAATCACCTAAAACATATTTTTAGGTTTCTATCTGGAGTAATTCCTCAATCTTTCCTAGACTTTCAGGATCTTGACTCTTGAGAGTTGTTAGTGATCAGACGTTTTGCAGACTTTCCTTCATTTGGGCTCGTCTAATTTTTGTACAATCAAACTCAAGAAAAATGAAGCTATGGTTTCAGTGTATTCTATGAAGTAACACATTCAAATATGTCCTCCTTTTGGTGATGTGCACTTCACTTGATTAGGGATGTATTTGTAAGGCTTCTCCACTATGTAATTATCAAGCTTTCACTTTATTCACGTAGTTATTTATGTAAGTGGTCGTATCAATTTACTGGATTGTAATTAGTAACTATCATTAGTCATTTTGCTGCTCATTTGCCCCAGATGTGGCAGGCTGTGGGAACATCTTTTAGTTGAGTTTTGTGTCTTTTGATATGTCTCCATCATTCTTTGAGCACTTAATTACCTTATGGCTCAAGATGATGTTCTGTTCTCACCTTATACTTTCTGTATCTGTTGGGGCTCTTCAGAGAAATAGTCAGGCATAGCTGAATGACCAGGATACATCCTGAGAAATACATTGTTAGGCAAATTTGTTGTTGTGCAAACGTCACAGAATGTATTTACACAAACCAGATGATACAGCCTACCACTCACTGAGATATATGGCACAGTCTTGGACTCTTAGGCTACAAACAGTTACAGTGTGTTACCGTGCTGAATACTGTAGGCAACTGGAGCACAGTGATATTTGTATATCTGAACACAGAAAAGGTGCAATAAAAATATGGTATTTTAATCTTATGGGACCACCATCATATATGCAATTCATTATTGACCAAAACATGTTTGTCACGTGATGGTAAATAGAAAACAGAAGTAAAACTATACATGGCTCCCCCTCTGTATATGAAGGGGATTGATTACAGATATCCTACTCAAATGTATACTGAAATCCATGCATACTCCAGTCCTGAAGTCAGCCATTTGGATCCCACTTATGTGAACATTTGTTTTTCCATATAGATGGGTTTTGCGTCCTAAGAATATAGTCTACATCCAATTGGAAAAAAAAAAAAAAACTGCTTATAAGTGGAGGCTTACAGTTCAAGCCTGTCTTTTTCAAAGGTCACCTGTATATATGTTCAGTTGACCCTCGAATAACGTGGGGGTTAGGGGTGCACCGATAAAAATTTGCACAAAACTTTCAATTCTCCTGAAACTTAACTACTGACAGCCTACTGTTGACCAGAAGTCTTAATGATAACATAATTAGTTGATTAACATATAGTTCATATGTTATATTTATTATATGCTGTGTTATTACAATAAATTAAGAAAATTGTAAGGAAGTGAATGTATATATTTACTTTTTTTTTTTTTTTTTTTTTGAGACAGTCTCCCTCTGTCACCCAGGCTGGAGTGCAGTGGCGGAATCTCGGCTCACTGGCAGCTCCGCCTCCTGGGTTCACACCATTCTCCTGCCTCAGCCTCCGGAGTAGCTGGGACTACAGGCACCCGCCACCACGCCCAGCTAATCTTTTGTATTTTTAGTAGAGAAGGGGTTTCACCATGTTAGCCAGGATAGTCTAGATCTCCTGACCTCGTGATCTGCACGCCTCAGACTCCCAAAGTGCTGGGATTATAGGCATGAGACACCATGCCTGGCTATATTTACTATTTTTAAGTGGAAGTGGAAAATTCTTCATCCTGGTCATTAAGTTCAGTAGGCTTACGTAGAAGAGGAGGATGAGGAAGGCTGGGTCTTACTGTCTTAGGGGTGGCAGCGGTGGAAGATGTGGAAATGAAGGAGAGGCACAAGAAGGCGGCACATTTTTTGAAAATACCTCATAATTTCTGTCTGAGATTTTGACTTTTTCATTTCTCTAAAACTGTTTCTATACAGTTCTATACAGTACCAATTGTTCTTCCACCATTTCCTTTAGTTTCAGTGACTGTGTCATAGAAGCATCCATGTTATAAAAGAAGTCAGAAGCAGTCTTGAATAGTCGGAAACCTTACGTTAGATTGTCTAATGTGAATTTGTTTTCTGGCACTGCTTCTCCTATGTCCTCTTTCTTATCCTCTGGCTCTGGCTTAGAAGCACTCACCTCCACCAAATTGCCTTCTCTCAATTCTTTTGCTGTAGTGTCTGTTAACTCTTTAGTTTCTCTAAGATTTATATCTTGAAATCCTTCATTACTAACTCTTTGTTTTTTACCTGCAGTCTATTTCATGATTTTCTTGATTGTCTCTGTCATAGTCCTGTGAATTCATCCACAATATCCAGGCATAGTTTTCTTCAGCAGGAATTTGTTTCAGCCCTGATGGATTTCATGACTTTTTCTATAAAACCCAATGATATCTTCAATTATGTAATCTTTCCAGAATTTTATGATGTTCTCTGTGTCAGGGTTCTCTCCATAGTATTGACCATCTTTTCCATAGAATTCTGTGTTTAATGAGACTTACAGGTCCTTATGACCTCCTGATCAAGAGGCTAAATTGGAGATACTGTGTTTGGGGGCAAGTAGACCACTTTGATTCTTTAGTGTTGAACTCTCAGAGTTCTGCGTAACCAGAAGCATAGTCAAATATGAAAGTAACCTTAAAAAGTCATCAGTTACTGGCAAGGTACTTCAGTCCAGAAAAAGGATTCTGATTGTGCAGGCCTTCTTGTTATATGACCAAATATCTGGCAGCTGCTGTTGATCTTTTCCCTTCAAGACTTGGGGATGAACACATTTGTAGACGAGGGCAGTCCTGATCATGAACTTGACTGCATTTGCAAAAAACAGGGCAGTCAGCCTATTTCTTCCTGCCTTAAATTCTGGTGTTTGCATCTCTTTACTAATATAATTCCTTGGTAGATTTTTTTTTTTTTCATAATAGGGCACTTTTGTCTGCATTTAAAGTTGGTTCAGGTAGATATCCTGACAGTCTTTCAGCCAAACCTCTTGACATCTATCTTGACATACCAAAAACCTCTTTCTAAAATTATCAAACCATCCTTTTCTGGCATTAAATTCTCTAGCTGTATATCTTTTACTTTCCTGTTGCTTTAAGTTGTCATTTATTGACTGCTTTTCTTTGAATTACATGAGAGTCTATAGGTTTGTCTTTCTTACAGCAATCTTTTACTTACATAAAAGCTGCATTTTCAGTAAGAGATAAAAAAGTATTTCACAAAAAGATTTCTGTGCCTGCGGGCATAGCTGCATCACCTCTTCATATATATATTTTTTCTTTTTGTAAATAACGGTCTTTATGCTGAATTCATTTATCATGAAATGGTAGGCAACCACAGATGCAAACCTCTATCTGTGATGCACATCATGCAATTTGACTTTTTCTTTTAACATCATGACTTTTCTCTGGTTCTTGAGAGTACTTCCAGCATCAATAATGGCACTTCACATTAGTCTAATGGTGTTAGTCAAGGTTTATTGAATTGTATGAAACATGATGAAAAGTATGGAAGAACCATGAGAAATCATTGTTTTCTGTGAAGCACTGGAGAGAGGAACTGCTCATGCAGAGATAATTAACATCTTCTGGAATTTTAAGCAGATATTTGCAAGACTAGAGGGAGGGGGAGGGGGTTCAGATTGTCAGATCTACATTGAGCTCACCTTAATAGCAACAGGAGGTGGCTACAAAGTTATTAAAACAGTACAGTATGTACTACAATTAGTTTTACGCAGTTACAATTTAATACTGTATCGGTACTTTGGTTTACATTCTTCTTGACCCTAAAAGGCACCATGTATGTTCTGTTTGTGTGTGTAACTTTTGATACATTTTAAGTTTTTATAATCAATTTGTATATATTTTATACTAGTAAATAATAAAATAGACTATTATCTACATATATTTTATGGATTCATTACATACTTAATATTTAAATTTTTTATATTTATAGGGTATGCCATTTACAAGTTTTAAAAGTTGTTGCAAATCCCAAACATATATATATATATATATAAAACCATGCAGTTAAACCTGTGTTTTTCAACGGTCAACCATGTATATATTAGCTTGTGCTATTCTGGGGGTTGGCAAGTCTGAAATTGGTAGGTCAAGCCAGCAGGCTGGAAACTCAGGTAGAATTTTTTATGTTATAATCTTGAGGCAGAACTTCTCCTTCTTTGGGAAACCTCAGCTTTTGCTCTTAAGGCTCTTAAACTTATTTTAAAAGTTAGCCACATCTACAAAATCCCTTCACAGCAACATTCAAATTAGTATTTTTTCTAACTGGTCCTCATTGCCTAGCCAAATTGACATAAAATTAACTATCACATTTTCTTTGTTTCTTCTGCAACAGTGAGAAACCTGGCTGTATTTTCTTTGATATAATCACTTCTTTGATCACTTCCCTCTTGTATGGTTTAATCTTCCATTGCTTCCACTCCCCCTCTGCATGCAAATGCCTTTATCACCCTACCTGACTTCTGACACCCCATGCAGGGTTTCCCTCCATCACAGAAAGACTCCTCACACTACTCAAGCATTGACACCTTCTTCCAGACTGCCCTACAATCCTAACATCTTCTAAATCCTGTTAAGTTTCTGTTATCATGCACAAAACTACCTCTTCATGTTGCCCAGATTCACCAGTGTGGAGTAACATTGGAGAGACTGAATATATACATGGACAGGGACCAGGCTATATGATAATAGAACTCTCACCTATAATCTCTGTAGCAACCAACCCAGGAAGTCAAGCCACAATCTCTGCAGCAACCGGTTCAGAATGGTTAGTACTTGGTCAGTGACCACCAGTTTTCTTATTTTTTTCCCCTGCTTCCACCTCATGGTCAACCAGGGCCAACCAAATCTCCACAAGCCAATTCCATAAGGCATTCTGCTTCTAGTTAGCCCACCTCCAATTTCCCTATGCCAACAACTTCCAATCAGAACATACCTGGGGTTTTTAACTTTTCACTCTAAAGCTTTCCCACTCCCTTCCTTTGAGTCTGTATCATATGCAGGTGATGATAGCCAACTTCCTTTCTGTATTCAAGGAAGACGCTTCAAAAATTCAAGGAAGACGATTCAAATAAATAGCGTCTGTTTGTTCTGATTTGCATTGCCTTTGTTCATTTCCCCAGTTTCCCTGAAAGTTCCACTATGACAGAACTCCAGCCTTCCCCCAGGGTGAGTAACCACGGAGACCCATCATGCATCATGGTTTGTTGAATCTACACTGACATGGTACAATAGCACCAGGTTTGAAGTCCATGCTTTGCATTGTGGTTCTTGGCTCAATTTGGTGCTCTGGTTTTGTTATTCGTCCTTTCATTTTTTTTTTTGGCATTACTTTTTATCCTTTTATTGCCCTTTTTTGTGCTTCTGTTTGTGTTGCGCTGTCTGAAAATGATGTGTTTTAGAATAAGAGAGTCACAGCATAGAACACAGGCATGGGCCCTAAAGGCTTGTTGTTCAAGCTTCACGCTGGGCTTCCCACCCAGAGTTTGTTTTTCTCTGCAGACTGGGTCAATTTGAACACACCACCATAGGGCACTGTGTAAATTCCTCTTGCTGCTGTGACAAGTCATAAAAAATTTGGTGACTTAAATTCTCTTACAGTTCTGGTGTCCAGAAATCCAAAATGAATTTCACCGTGCCAAAATTAAGATTTCAGCAGGACTTTCTGGGGGCTGTAGAGGAAGGTACATTTCCTTGTCTTTTCCAGCTTCTAAAAGCTAACTGCATTCCCTGGCTTGCTGCCCATTCCACCGTTTTTAAAGGTAGCAATGTACCACTTCAAATTTCACTCTAATTCTGATGCTTCTGACTCTCTTTTCCTTTTTAGGGACTCCTCTGATTACATTTAGGCATCCTGGATAGTATCAAACAATCTCCTCATCTCAAGATCGTTAACATCATCACATCTGTAAAATCCCTATTGCCATGGAAGGTAAGATAGTCACAGGTTCCAGACACTAGGATGTGGATGTCTTTGGTGAGCCATTATTCCGACTGGCGTAGTAATAAAACCAAATGAGTTTCTCCTTCTTATTTGATCTTTTTTTTTTCTTTTTGTCCTGAGAACTTTACTTTGATGCTGAGTTCCTTCTGGTTTTCTTCTTGATGAGGAGATAGAGACTGGGGGAGGGGGTTTGGATTGTCAGATCTATGTTGAGAGGTGGCCATTTGTCAGGCTGGAGGCCCAAGATGAAAAGTGTACAAGCATCATTTTGATTCAGCGTTGTTAATCCTCATGGAATCATATAATTCTAAATCTAAATCTAATTCTAAATCACCTCCTCCAGGGAAAAACGAGCACACTCTTTTTGCAATACTAATTTTTATACTTATCTCTCTAAATGGCACAACTTCATCAGGGATGATTTGGGGCTTCAATAGCCAACTCTAGGATCACTGGACTGGAATCAAATTGTTCATTTAAAATTATCATAGAAAAGAAAGGAAGACAAATTTCTAGGACTCAGTGGTGAGCATTTATTTTATTGGTATGCTATGGCCACCAAACACAATTCTGATTAAAACTTTGTCACCAAAAAGTATTTATTGGCCAAAAATTAATGGGCAAATTGACAGACTTTCACAACTAAACATAGACTTAGGTTTCTAGTAAATCCTTCCCTTTGTTGCCCTCCAGTTGACACCCCTATATTCAGCTCTCTTCTACACATTATGCTTCCAAGCTCTCCCCACGCCACCTCTCTTGACTCCTCCCTCCTCTTCTCCTTGTTCAAATATGCCTACTTGACCCCAACAACTCTCCTAAGACTTTCAAAATGTCAATTGTCCCCAGAGATCCATCTATCCCAAGATAAGATGTGCAAGCAACCGTTAAAGTTTGGTTTCAAGCTGAGTTTTGATATAATATAAGAATAACCTCTTACTTTGTTTAGAGACCAGGCAAATGGTGCAGAATGATTTCATTTTCTTTCTCTGAGCCTTAGGAGAAACTTTCAAAGCATTAATCACAATTTTGCTACAATGCAGTTTATTATTTAGAACACAACTTTTCTGATGAGGGAAAATAACTCTCCTATGAAAACTACATACTATCTAAACTTATCAGAGACTCTTCACAAAATTTTTCAGAAAATATATGCCTTCTTTTTTTGGATCTTTGATACTTTTTTGTCAGTTGGCAAAATATTGCAGGTGACTTATATTCTGTTCCCAGTCACGTCACTGACAAGTTGCCTTCCCATAACAGCTTCCTAAATGATATGATTTGGATCTGTGCCCCCACCCAAATCTCATGTTCAATTGCAATCCCCACTGTTGGCAGTGGGGCCTGGTAGGAGATGATTAGATCATGGGGATGTTTCTTTCATGAATGGTTTAACACCATCCCTTCGGTGCTGTTCTCATGACAGAATTCTCAGAAGATCTGGTTATTTAAAAGTGTGTAGCACCTCTCCCATCTCTTTCTCTTCCTCCTATTCTGGCCATGTAAGACGTGTCTGCCTCTCTTTTGCCTTCTACCATGATTGTAAGTTTCCTGAGACCTCCTCAGAAGCAGAAGCCACTATGCTTTCTGTACAGCCTGCAGAACCATGAGCCCATTAAACCTCTTTTCTTTATAAATTACACAGTCTCAGGTATTTCTTTCTAGCATTATGAGAAGGGACTAATACATTAAATAATCTAATCATGATCTTCCGTGAGAAGATTTTATCTGTTGGAAGAGGCATTAGAAGAAAACGATTCTTGAATCTTAGTGGAAGAGACTTTATCAGGTAATATTGATGGATGTGGCAGTGAACCTTTGAGGAGCCTTTCATATTTCACAACTAAAGTAGAATTCAGAACTCTGTGCAATTAGGATATCAATCCAAAAGTTGACCTCAAATTGAGGATTCATAGGGATCTTAGAGAAGCCACTGATCTTTGGAAGTAGACACCTCACCTGAGACCATTGGAGTAAGCTGAAAACCTTCAGTAGTGAGCAGGTTCTAAGCCAGACATCAGACCAAGATCCCTGTCCAATTCCTGTATTGTTTTTCACTGCTTGCTTATAACCAGTCTTCTTTTGTTTTTTAAAAATTCTGTACACCCTGGTCCATTTGTTCATTCAAAAGGGCACTTTCCTGTTTTCTTTTCTCTTTATTATTATCACTAGATCAGAAAATACTCATTCTAAAGCCATTCTTAGGTTGTACCAAAGACCATGCAAAGATGCATCTTCCTGCTTGCAACAGGACCTCATGCACCTCAAGCACTTTAGGAATAACACCTTATGCACTTTAGAAATTTTAGACTTTTCTGTAAACAGAGACACATATTCTATAAATCAGCAAGGCTGGAAATTCTGACTCAAATATGAGCTCAAAAACAAGCCCACTCTTGATTAATCAGACATTCTACCTGGAGGAATTATTGATTCATTGTTTATACATACTAATAATCAGAGACATGCCCCAAGGACAGAAGACTGTAAGAGACTTGTCACTAACTCTGGCAGAAATTATTAATGACACTACCTCTGCCCTAGATGGAATACAAATCAGTCTCAAGTCATGGGCACAAGTAATGATGGACAATGCATTCCTCTAGATATTTGTTGGCTAGTCATGATGGTATCTATACAGTTGCTAATAATTCTTGCTGTACTTGCATCAGTGAAAAAGACATGGGAAAGCAGCCTGTATATACATACATTGCCTTAGGAAGAAAGTGACTTGATTCTCTCAGTTTTATCCTCAGGGATTATGCAATATAATGTTTTGGCCTGGATTGAGCAACTGAGTTTCTCATTTCAAACTGTTTGAAGGATTCCTACCCAGATGTCTCCCTTTTCGATGTCAGTTCCTGATTTACCTCACTGAACTGATCTCCACAGCCTGCCTCAGCCTCTAGCTCCTATTCCAGGGAATCACTTCTACATGGGCATTCTTATCAACATCCTTGGGCCTCAACACCTAGCTCTGGGCTGCCGTGGCCTTTTTTCACACTTGACTTAGTCCTATCTACTAGGTTTAGAATGGAGTTGTTTAGGACAGGAAGGAAAGAGAAAAGACTAAAGAAGAGAAAAGGAAAGAGCCAACTTATTCCTTTATACTGCGAACAAATATTTGTGATATTGTAACTTTCTCTTTGAAACCCAACCGATACATTTTTGAAACTCAAGTGAGTTCTCTTTTGACTCTAGTCTTGTCATCAGCTTTCCTAAGAGCCTTAGGAAACGTCTCTGTGCCCTATTGCCCTGCCCCGAATTTTGCAAGATTATGCGTGAGTACCCAGTGTCTCTGTGAGTACCCAGAATGTCTCAGAGGAATTTCTCTAAGCTTTCCTACCCTCTCTCCTGCCTTAGAGAGCAGAAAGCCTGGAATACATAGAAGACACTTCTCTCAGCTCTCCATTCTTCAGCATTTGGTTACGAGAAACCCGAAGTGCCTTGAATAGTTCTCTCTCAAGCATTCTGATGTGCCCTCACTCACTGGCCTATACCCTGTGTTGGTAGTGAAGTTCCATAGGAAAGAGTAGATGGGTAAGTGAATATTCACTACATTGATGAAGCGTCTCGGGAATTTAATCTATCCCACCAGTTCATATGCAGCCAGCACATATGTCATCGTTACATGTTTGTAAACGGTGTGACTAGTTTTTTTGTATCACCAAATACAGTTGATAACTCCCCCTCCTGCAACTCTACCAGGAAAGAAGTCTTCTTTTTCCTGTGAAGAATTTGTCACTGGCTAGAGTTTAGTTTCTTTGTGGTTTTTCACACCTGTATTTCTTTGATACCTTTAACAAAAACATCATTTCGTTATTTACTACACTTGGATTGGTGATTAGAATTAGAGCAACAATCTCTTATATTGTCTATAGCCTATATAGAAAAGGAAGTCCTGATTCTTTTTTCTTATTTGTTTGTTCTTAACTAGTAAATGGATTTGTTGTCATTTGTCAAATTTAGATATGCTTGACATATTCCTATCCCTAATGTCCAGCACAGCATTACAAAGGTACTGGCATTTCTTTGCGTGGTAACAACTTGATTCTCTACTGCCCTGTGAGGAAACGTATTCACCACAGCCTCGGGTTTTGTCCTTTATAGTCATCCACCATTTCTCTTACACACTATTCTTCAAGCATATTCTATGCACACTACATTTCTTTATGTCCTATAAAAGCATTTACACCATTGTCTAAAGTGTTCCTTATCCTAATATTACACGCTTAAAATCTATCATTCAGGAACCAATTTATGTATAATCTACGTGTGTGTGTGTGTGTGTGTGTGTGTGTGTGTGTATAGGTTCTGGAAGCAAGATATGTTCATACATTTACAGATACATATATTTATAATAACATAGTTTATATAACTATATAAATGCACATATATAAACATACTATTTGTATATATGTTTATATGTGCGTATGTTTATATATATATAACTTGCTTTTTAAAAAGTATTACATTTATGTTTATCAGCTTTTTATTTTCCTTACTAGACCTTATATTTATTAGTGGGAAACCATATCTATTTCTTTTTTTTAAAGACAGAGTCTTGCTCTTGTCGCCCAGGCTGGAGTGCAGTGTCATGATCTCAGCTTACTGCAACCTCCGCCTCCCAGGTTCAAGCGATTCTCCTGCCTCAGGCTCCTGAGTAGCTGGGATTACTGGCACCCACCACCAGGCCTGGCTAAGTTTTGTACTTTTAGTAGAGACAGGATTTCATCATGTTCGCCCAGCTGGTCTCGATCTCCTGACCTCAGGTGATCTGCCTGCCTCAGCCCCCCAGAGTGCTGGGATTACAGGCATGAGCCACCATGCCTGGCCATCATTTCTATTTTTCTATCTTTAACTGTATTATTTATATTGTATTGGTAAATCAGTTCTGAATACCATGAAATAAAGGATATATGGATAAACCTTTTTATTGTTCTATTATCAACAGTCTACTATCTGTCACTTATTTAGTATCTGTTTACTACATAGAAATGTGTGTATACAAATGATTACACACACACACACATTATATATTTGTTTCCTGTCCACTTTTTATTATATTTCCTTCAAGAATTAATGATGCTTTACTTCATTTATATGTGTTCAGAATGTGAATTATAACAAATATTCTATATACAGAAAAAGGTAAAAAAATAAGTAGCATTTCTGGTGTCATAACTTAAACAAAAATTTGTGAAGATGTTCATTATATTTATCTATCCAAAGTTATAAGGAACGTAAAGAATATTATCTAACAATTACTTTTTTAACACAAGTATACAGATTTTTATTAATTTTGGAGCTTGATGGATCCAGATTATTTACTTGCCTTTATATTTTATGTGTACTTAAATATGCTACATCTACTGAAAATGTATTTGTAAAACAAAAAATAGCACGACATGTTGTTGGAGAGTCAATGCCTTGGCCAACAAACAATACCTTCCAGCTGGCTGCAGTGGCTCAAGCCTTTAATCACAGCACTTTGGGAGGCCGAGGTGGGCAGATCACCTGAGGTCAGGAGTTCGAGACCAGCTTTGCCAACATGCTGAAACTCCGTCTCTACTAAATATACAAAAATTAGCCATGCGTGGTGGCGAGTGCCTGTAATCCCAGCTACTCTGGAGGCTGAGGCAGGAGAATTGCTTGAACCTGGAAGGTGGAGGTTGCAGTGAGCCGAGATCCTACCACCGCACTCCAGCTTGGGTGGCAGAGTGATACTCTGTATCCAAACAAAACAACAACAACAAAATACTTTCCATACATAATCAAAAATGATTACTATTAATAAAATGATAAACAGACAAATCATAAGAGCAGATTTGAAGTAACATTATTAAAGAAAATTCTTTGTGTTGTCTAAACTGTATTTTGGGGTTACAATTTGCATATTACTTCCACTTTTCATTTTAAGTAAAGATAACCATATCTATAGCTAACTCTCAACTGCATGCACCAAAAAGTATAAAAGAAAGCAGTTATGGGCAACAATGTTTATTTCAAGAAATTCTATATAGCTTTGTGACACACACCTAAAAACACAATCTTTTATAAACAAACACTGAAACAGAACCAGTGTGTGTCTTTACCCATTGATATCTCTTCAAATGTCAAGTCGCATTTGAAATATTCATGGAGTAGAGATTACTACATTTATGGCTTCAAGAGATGACTGGACATTTTATTTCTGCAAAGTAAAGCCTTTCTAACATGTAATATTATTACATCTCATTAAGATTTATGTTAGTGAGATATTTCTTTTAGTCCCATTTGGCTAGGATCTGTAACTTTGTAATAAATATTCTTCATATAAATTGTCTATATTTGGTATTGCAGATTATATCCAAAGAATATACACCTAGAAGTGAAATTACATTTTTAAAACTTGAAGCTCTTTTAAACATTCCTGATAAATTTTTCAAAATTTCTCTCCAGAAAAGATGCATTGATTCAGACTTCTAACAATAGCTGTATAAGTATTAAAGTTTTCTAGGAATAGTCATTTTTGATCATTAGCAATTGTCAATTACTATTGTAGATTTGCTAAAAATTTGTCTCATAATATATTTGGAAAATTAAAAATTTTAGATGATAGCATGACTATTTTTTATATTTACAGAACTTTTACATATCTAGTTTTATAAATTAGATGTTTATATTTTTCAATTTTTCTAACAGAGTTTCTTAATTAATTATTTTATTTAACATCTCTTCAGGAGGTACAGAAAATATGCTGGTTTAAATAATTAAAATTGTTTTGGCTAGAATAGAATTTCAATATGTTGACTG
Source organism: Colobus angolensis palliatus (assembly GCF_000951035.1). Classification (NCBI taxonomy): domain Eukaryota; kingdom Metazoa; phylum Chordata; class Mammalia; order Primates; family Cercopithecidae; genus Colobus; species Colobus angolensis. Next base: position 6,187,228 of record NW_012113919.1, on the reverse strand, counting down.
AAATAACTTCCTGTCACCTCCCCAATCTAGCCTCTTGCACATTGCATGCTCTGAAAGAGATAACGAAACAAGTCAGCAAAAGCAAGCTTTTATCTGTGCTTTATAGTTTGCAAATTACATATCATATAGCTTAATGCCTTTTGCCAGAAATACTTGCATACTCAGAGAGTTGCTGATGATGTTGATTTTGCTGCTATTTCTTGAGAGAAGCAGCAAAGAAAGCCTTAACCTTAAGTACTTTCAATAAGTTTTCTTACTCTTGAACAGACCCCAAACAAGGTACCTTTTTCTTTAGAGACACTTTTACATTAAGTGATGAATACTTATCTTTTTTAGAAGATTTCCCTCAAGCTGACTTCCTCTCAGCATGAATTTGCTCCATCCTTTGTTGTTTGTTGGTATTATATAGTAGCCTTAGTTGACTTGATTTAAAACAGTTATGTTATTGTACTTTTATAGTTCCAGGTACACTAAGAATTGTCCAATTACTTTGATACCCAGTTTGGTCTCTAATATTTCCTGAAAAAAAAATGATTGACTTGTCTATAAATTATCATTAAGTAAAAAATGAAATGAAGATACATAAATGAGAACAACTAGGATGACACATATCATAACCTTGGTCTTTTCAGTTAAAAGTTAAAACATATACTGGTTTTCTATTTGAACACATCATCTCAACCCAACCAGTCCTGCATTTAACCATTTAATAGCATAAAAATTTTCCGCTTACCTGTTGTATAGTCTGTAAGCCAAGAATGCTTTTTACTTTTTAAGCCATTTTGGGGGATAAAGAAGAATAAATGACATAGCACGTATATGACCTGTAAAGCCGAAAACCTTTACTAATCTGACCTTTTACGTAAAAACTTTTCAACCCTGTTATAGAGGTTCTGTGTGACTTTTAATCTCTTCATAATGGTATTGTAACTTCATGATTGAAGTCCCTCCATCTCTGCACCAAATATGAACCTGTAATAAATAAAATATTAGCAAAGACATTTAAATAGACTTTCTTAAATTAAAATCATATACTAATATAGTCCTGAAACAATAACAAAACAATCTGAAGAGAGACTGTGTAAGCAAAGGCAGTCAAAGTTTTAGCTTCTGCAGGTTGTAAGGTAACTGCCATAAGTGAGCCTTTGGACTACAAGCAGATGAATGGCTTGATATCAAAGAAGAGCACAATGTGGCCAGGTGCTGTGGCTCATGCCTGTAATCCCATCACAGCACTTTGGGAGGCTGAGGTGGATGGATCACCTGAGGTCACGAGTTTGAGATCAGCCTGGCCAACATGGTGAAACCCCGTCTCTACTAAAAAATACAAAAATTAGCTGGGCATGGTGGTGGATGCCTGTAATCCCAGCTACTCGGGAGGTTGAGGCAGGAGAATTGTTTGAACTCCTGAGAAGGGAGTTGCAGTGAGCTGAGATCGGACCATTGCATTCCAGTCTGGGTGACAAGAGCAAAACCTAGTCTCAAAAGAAAAAAAAAAAAAAAAAGAATAGGACAATGCACCCTAGAATGAAGCTCAAAAAAATATATCCTCTGACTACTGCCTATAACTATGGATGAGTAAATGTTCACAACTAGGTAGATGAGAGAAAATGGGCAGAAACTCATTGCAAAGAAGTGGGCTAGGGTGTTGTCTTATTCAGTGCCTAAGAGTTAAAAAGGCAAATATCTTAATAATTTTCTGGGATAAAAAGGCAGAGCCAAAAATATAATGCCAACTTGTTATTTCATAGTCTTGGATAGAAAAACACCAGACAGTCAGAATGAATATAAAGGCAGAGATTAAAAACAAATAAATAAAAATTCTAATGAAGATGAATAGAATGAAAAATTTCAACACATTTTAAAACAATGCGTGTTAAAAGACCACTTAAAAGAATACAAATGATTACGTCTTAATGAAATAAAAATAAAGCATTCTAAAAGACTTTTAAATAAGTCCATTGAAAACCTTCAAACTCATAAAGGATGCACTGTGAATACTGAGAACAATTAAGGATTATGAACCAAAAGGAAGAAAAGATATGACAAAATCAATTTTAAAAGAAGGAAAACAACTAAATAATCGGGAATGAAAAATAAAGATAAAGAAAAATACTCTAGATGTATGAGATGAAATCTAATTTGAAAACAGTAGGAGATGAATTAATTTATCAAAAGATGGTTTTGAGAAATTATATCATAATGCTGTCCAAAGCAACAAAGATAAATATTTGAAGAAACTAGTAGTAACAGGCATGTAGAAGAAATGACAAAGTCACATCATAAGAAGTTGAGATAATCTATAAATACATGGAATATTTGAAAGCAATGTTTTATGAAATGATGACTGAAAAATCTTTTAGAACTGAATAAATATTTGACACATCACAACTGAAGAAGGCATCAAATGCAAAATATTGTAAATGAATGAATTACTGAATGCATAAATAAAAAAACAAGAAATCTATCAAACAATGAGACTCTCATTGAGTGATACAGATTAAGAGATCTATTATGGGCATTAGAATATATATCACACGGAAGCTAGTAAAGAAACCTATGCAATTCATGCTTTTGCATATAGTTTGGGCCTATTGCTGTAGACCAGTTAAAACAGGTGTCAAGAAAAGAATCTGAAACTCTATTGTTAAAAAGCAAGAAAAAAGCTGGATAAACTATATCCTATGAAGATAAGCCATATTCTGTACCTGCCTTTTACTATCTCCAACCATAATGATGCAGCTGACCATAGGAAAGGCTGGCATTCTTTCCCATGGAACTTCACATACACGAGCATTTGACACAAACCATGGGGAGATTCAGGAGCTACTCAGGGCCTGGGTGCTGCTCAGGCCAAACAGGTAAACTGGCAGATATGTAACTACACAGAGCCTGATGCCCTAGCATGACTTTAATACAAAAAATATTAAAGGAAAAAGAAAAAAGGAAAGAAAAAATTCTTTCCTTACTGCCTTCCAAATCCCATGGAAATTTATCTTGTAACCTAACCTGGTACGACAAAGGTAAGGGGGTTCTGGGAAATGTAGTTCCTGCTTATCTGGGTTGACATAGTAAAACTTACCATCTTGTATACATAGAAAGTTTAAAGTAAACTGCAGGATGTCAGACATCTTAAGATTTTGCAGACATATATGATAAATAATTTAACAATGTATGAATATTATACTGGTAGCAAAGTCATCAGTATGAGGAAATGATGTCAGTAGGTAATGGAATTACATCTTCGTGAAGGTGAAAAATTATTCACCTGAAATCTTATACTCAATTAAGCTATAAGGAGCAAATCAATCATGAAATAAAAGTATTTCTAGGTATTAAAATCCAAAGAGTTTACCACTTATGTACCTTCTCTGAAAGAATGAATCGCCACGTATATTTAATGTGCACAATTTGATGAATTTGGACAAATGCAAATACTGATTATACTATTACCACAATCAAGGTAATAGACATATCCAACACCTCTAAAACTTTCCTGTGTCTCACTGTTTTGTTTTTGTTTGTTTGTTTTTAATGTGTGGTAAGATTACTTAAAGTGAGACTTATCTTCTAATACATTTTGGAATGCACAATTCAGTGTTGCTTACTGTAGACACTATGCTGTAGAGAAGATCTCCAGAACATCTTCATCTAGCATCACTGAAACTTTAAGATGAAAGGAACTTGAAACAGTCCAGAATGGGGATTTAGTGTAGAAAAAAGCAAAGGCAGATTGGAAATGTGTAATTGCTGCCAGGTGCGGTGGCTCACACCTGTAATCCCATCACCCTGGGAGGCCGAGGTGGGCTGATCACGAGGTCAGGAGTTTGAGACCAGCCTAGCCAATACAGTGAAACCCCATCTCTACTAAAAATACAAAAAAATAGCTGGATGTGGTGGCGGGTGCCTGTAACCCCAGCCACTTGGAAGGCTGAGGCAGGAGAATAGCTTGAGTGTGGGAGGTGGAGATTGCAGTAAGCCAAGATCATGCCACTGCACTCTAGCCTGGGCAACAGTGCAAGACTCCATCTCAAAAAAAAAAAAAAAGAAGAAAGAAAGAAAGAAAGAAGAAATGTATAATTGCTATTGTATCAGCTTGATAGAGGCAGGAGAGGTGCTGACCTAGGACACAGGGAACATATTAGTTTTGGGGTTGAATTCCTCTTCTAAAATATGTATAAGACACTTATTAAAAAATAGTCCCAGTAGAAATAAGTTGGAATAGAAGAGTAATTAATAACCTTGCTGTTAATTCACTTTATACATATATGTTTTTATTTATATTATCCAACAAAATTTAGCTAGTTTTTTGTCTCTTTTAAGCCCATTTTTTTGTAATAAGTATACAAAAGTCAGCAGAAAATTCTCTGTTTATTTGACAAATACAGTTGTTTATAAAATTTTCTGGAATATATTTTGATAAGCTATCTTAATGGGTGAAGGAAGTATTAAGGGAGGACAAAGAAAAGTATAATCAATTATATTATAGTAAATAATCTTGCATAGCAATTAAAAATTGCTGTTGGGGGCCAGAGAAAAACTGATAATAGGAATTGTTGCATTAGAAATGAGGCTTGAAGAATGGTTGTTTTTATTTCTGATAAAGAGCAAAGGAGAAGGTCTGGTAGCTTTGCAGCATGTCATCTGGGAAGCTATTGCAAACCCAAACATATCTGAGACAAGTCTCAATCATTATAGACATTTATTTTTTAATAACATGCCAGTGACCCAGCCTCAGGAGGTCCTGAGAACATGTACCCAAGTTGGTTGGGTTATAGCTTGATTTTATGCATTTTAGGAGAACAGAAGTTAAACACAGACATCAATCAATACATGTAAGCTGTATAATGGTTTGGTCCAGGAAGTGGGGGATTGGTGGGAGGGGCTTCCAGGTAATAGGTGAATTCAACGATTTTCTCATTGGCAATTGTTGAAAGAGCCAAGTTATTATCTCAAGACCTGGAATCAATAGAAATAAATGTCTGTTTTAAGATTAAAAAGTTGTGGAGATCAAGGCTCTTGTTACGCAGATGAAGCTTCCAGGTAGCAAACTTCAGAGAGAATAGATGGTAAATGTTTCTTATCAGACTTAAAAAGGTGCAAGACTCTTGGATCGCCTCTCCTGATTCGGAAAAAGACCTGAAAATAGAAGGAGATTCTCTACAGAATGTAGATTTCCACCACAAGAGACAACATTGCAGGGGCATTTAAAAATACATCAAAGAAGTTAGTTTCAGGATAAAATAGTTCAATTTCTTTCAGAGCCTGCTGTCTGTCATTTTGTGACATATTTTATGGCTATTAGGTTAGTGCAAAAGTAATTGCAGTTTTTGCAATCACTTTCAATGGCAAAAACCGAAATTATTTTGGCACCAACCTGTTGCCCCAAGAGTCAGTTTGGTCAGTCTTAGGATCTCTGTTTTAACGTTAATGCCTGTCTTATTTGCCTGAATTCCAAAGGAAGGACAGTTTGATGAGACATGTTCAACTTCCACTTCCCACCATGGCCTGAACTAGTGTTTCAGGTTTAGTTTGGAATGCCCTTGGCCTGGGGGTGGGGGTGGGGGTTCGTTCAATAAGTTGGAGTCTTAGAGTTTTATTTTTGGTTTACACTATATTTAATAGAATTCCTTTCTTTGCCTCTTTCAGGTTAGCCAATCACACAAAACAATTTCTGTAATCTCTTGGGAGGGTATGTATTTTCCTTTGCTGTGAAGGACCTGTTTTTTCCAGGACATCCACACCACCCAGGTATAGGCAAGAGTCTATCCTTGCGGGTTCTGGCTCATGCTGATTGCTCCCAGCTTCACTTTGTTGTCTCCCACTTCACATCTTATCTCTGCTTACTAACAGCCTGTCCTGTGAACTCTGTCAAAGCAAAAATTACACTGGACAGTTAAACATGAAAGGAAGACTTCATTCAAGGCAACAGCTGGAGGAAAGAGGAGATCGTAGGCCATCTATGCTTGTTAACAGGCTTTATCCAGTGGAAAAGTAAACTTTCTTCTCTTTTCAGTACAGGAGATAATATTACAATGTGGGACAAGGCACTGAGCAAAGGTAGGTTTCCATCCTCCCACAGAACCTGGGTGACAGGGGCACTATTTTCCTTGATAATTAACTTTCAAAGAGATGGTTCATGGATTCCTATGAAAGACAAGTAAGCCTAGAAAGAGACTCGAAAAATTTACACTTTGGCTAGGCATGGTGGCTCATGACTGTAATCCTAGCACTTTGGGAGGCGAAGGTGGGCGGATCACCTGAGGTCATGAGTTTGAGACCAGCCTGGCCAACATGGTGAAACCGTGTCTCTACTAAAAATACAAAAATTAGCCTGGTGTGGTGGCGGGAGCCTGCAATCCTAGCTATTTGGGAGGCCGAGGCAGGAGAATTGCTTGAACCTGGGAGGTGAAGGTTGCAGTGAGCTGAGATCACACCATTGCCCTCCAGCCTGGGTGACAGAGGGAGACTCTGTCTCAAAAAAGAAAAAAAAATTACACTTTAAGAGTCAGAGAAAGCATTCAGGACTACAATTTTTCTAAAGTAAATGTTCAGATGGGGGGGGCAGGTTATTCTTATTATGAATAAATAAAAAGGAAATGGTAATTGAGGTGATGAATGTATTAATTGATTATGATAATTGTCTCACAATGTTTCCTATATCCAAACATTTAGTACTTCTTAAATATACTTAATTTGTATTTGTCAATTTTACCTCAATAAAGGGGGGAATAAAGTTTGGGGCCTAGAGTCAGTAAGAAGCTTGTCTAAAGATTAGTCAAGCTGAGGAAGACGTTAAAACCCTCTTGGTCAACTTCATGCGGCAGAATCAGAGACAAAGACACCAGTCATAGAGTGACTACTTATCCAGCCTAAAAAATCCCCACAACTGTGAACCTCACATCCCTGTAGAAAATCCAGATATGCATGTGTCTATTCCCTAGTGACTGTGTTTATCTAATGGAACCCTAACTGAGAAAAAAAAAGATATCAGTGTAAGTGTACATTGCATGAAATGACATAGGTAGATAAGCACATGATAAGTTGTATGAATATGTTAAGAAGTATTTTAGTTGGAACTTCTACCTGCTTGTGACCTCTAAAACGGAAATGAAGTGTTGTTGTGAAAGGTAGAGGGATACTGCACGCTTGAGTTTGTGTTTGAGACAGCTGATTTAAAGAGGGTGTCACACGTCTCCAAGCAGGATCTAACTTCTAGGCATATGTCCAGCAAATCAGGTCATAAGATAAAGCATGGGGGTTCAAAAAGGCACAATCAATGGAAAGGGATTCTTGAAGTGAGTGGGAATAAAAACGCCTAACTGAGCCTAAGATAGTAGAAAAAGTTGCAGAGAATTTGAAAGACGCTCAAGGAAGGTAAGGAGTCTAGCAAAAAATGAGAAAAAAGAAAAAGGCTCACCTTTGAAGACAATTGTACTGATGGTTAAAGGAAATGAACAGAAGTGTAAAACACAGTTTTTCACAAAAATTTCAAACCACACCTACTACCAAAAAAGTCTGTCTTGTTCTGGGTTTTAGTGTTAGTAATGAAATTTTCTTGCTGGCTAATTCAAAGCCATGCTCTCTAAATTAAATCTTCTTATTAGTTCATATTAATAAAAGTGTTCAGCAGCCACTCCTTTGCACTATTTGTTAAATTATTTAAACTTAGTATAGGAAATGGAGGTTCTATTTATTCAGATCCTTTTACGCCAACCTTTTGTACAAATACTGGGGAAATTGATAAACAAAACAATTGAATGGAGTTTTGGAGGGCAAAAATTGACATGGAGGGGTTTCCGTTGTTCCAAGTTGTGTATTGTCGGGCCTAGACTTTAGTGGATCCAGAAATTCTTTTGATCTTGGAGTTAGCAAACACTTGTGGTGGTTCAGCTTTTAAGAAATTATTTTAAAGTCAGTTTTATTGATGTATAACTTATACACAGTAAAATTCATTTTTAAATCGAGAGTTTCTTGAACCCTTTAATATCTGCAATTTCCTAGATGCAAATTTAATCAAGATGTATAACATTTCCATCACCCTAAATAGTCCTCTCATGTCCCTTTATAGTTAATTATTTTCTCCAGCTTTCAGTCTCTGGAAACCATTGATCTGCTTTCCGTTCCTATACATTTCTTCTTGTTTGCTTTGCTACATCATTTAAAATATTAAGATGTTATTTACATAAAAAATACTTTTTCAAGTGTACAATTTGATGAATCTGGGTTTAGTTTTTTTATGTCTGTGGACTGTGAATGAGGCTTTAAGCCAGGCATAGGGTATTTTGACTTTGAAGGGCCACAGCTAATGGTGACTCTGTCCATAAAATAATGACTCTTTCTTCAGAAATATCTTAGTCCATTTGGACTGCTATAACACAATACCTTAAACTGGTAACTTATAAACAACAGAAATTTATTGTTCACAATTCTGGAGGCTGAGAGGTCCAAGATCAAGGCGTTGGTAGATTTGGTGTCTAGTATGGGCTGCTCTGCTTCAGAGATGGCCTGCCTTTTCATATTGTCTTTTCACATGGTAGAAAAAATAGGATAGCTTCTTTCAAGTTCTTTTATAAAGGCAATAATCCCACTCATGAGCACTCTGCCTTTCTGACTTAATCACTTCCCAAAAGCATCAACTCTTAATACCACCACAATAGGAATTAGACTTCAACATGAATTTTAGAAAAATACATTCAAAGTATAGCAAGAGGGTAAAGATCTAAGACGAGACATAGGCAGTCTGGACCTCTGCAAAGGCCACAAGAGAGCACATAAGCAGCAACACAAGAACATAAGTGACCTCAACTGACAGTAGCAAGGCGTTGAGATTGTAATTCTGAGGCCAATTTATGGAGGGAAGTAGATCTCAGGGTCCATATTGGTGGCCTCACCCATTTCTGGTTCATAACAGATATGTTCAAGCAAAGTCATGGATCTGGAGAATTTGCTGCTTTTTGTTTCATTTTGTTTTGTTTTGTTTTTGTAGGTGTGACCAGTTTCAAAATGTAGGCTGCTGCAGCTCAGCAAGAAAGCATAGCTTTTCTCAAGCGTGGATGTCATAGACAGGCTTGTAATTCGAAAGGAAAGAGAGCCTTATGTGCAATAGAAGTGTGGTCAGTAGGCTGAAAAATATTAACTGCTTTTCAAGTGCAAGTCAGCAGAGTTCTGCATGTAATCATGTATGCTGCTGAAGTTCCAGTGTTAATCTTAGTGTCAGGCTAGCTAAGAAGATCTGGTCATGAGCTGTGTTCCTCATTCAGGGACTCTCCATGCAGGAAAATAAAGGCACTGACTGACCTTGAATCCTCTAGTGGTTTTGACGTGTGCTGAAATGTCATCTCCCATGGTCTGAAGGTAATTCTTGAATGGTTAGCTCTAAATGGCAGAGAGGCTTTTCCTAGGAGACAGGTTTCTCAGTCCTAAAGAATTCGGTTGCTACATGGGACTAAATCCTACTCAAAAATAGAAGGATATGTCACTTTAGAGAATTCACAACCAGTTCAGCGCTGACATGTTAAAAATAGGGCTGAAAGAGGAATGGCAATTATTAAGGATAGGTGAAATTATTTCCAGAGGTAGTGTATATGTATGTGTCATACAAATGTTAATTTTGTTCTAGGAATTTCTCCCAATTGAATTTGAAATCCACAGAACGTGAACATAGGACAATGTGTTTCCATAGACTGCTAACTTCTTAAACCAAAACCAAGATTTTCTTGTTTTTCCCTTATCCCCTCAGATTCAGGTTATTTTATGCTGAAGCCTAAGGCAATATGAAGTGCTACCTTCTGGCAACATAATTATGACTGTGATAATTGGATTAGGTACTACATTTTCAGTGGTTTGCTAGGTGTGACGGGTGGTAATACTCATTTTGTGACCGAATTTTTTTGGTGCATTAAAAGTGAGGTACATCAGAGGCTGACATAGAAATAAAATACATTCTGAGACCCTGAAGGAAATATTCATAATTCTGTGAAAGCCCCATGCACTGATTGGACTGACATGTGCAAAAGCCTTCCCTGGTTCTCTAGCTTGCAAATGGCCGATGATGCTACTTCTCAGCCTCCACTATTGCATGAGCCACTTACCCTAATAAATTCCCTTTCATCTACCTTTTACTGTCTATCTATCTATCTATCATCTATCTATCTATCTATCATCTATCCATCTATCCATCCATCCATCTATCTTTTATGTGTTCTGTCTCTCTGGAGAACCCTTACCAATATATATGATAACACTCTCTGATAATACCTACTGTGATTTTTTTCCTATTATTTGATTTTAAAAATGTTCATTTTAAAATTATGTATTTATTGTTCTAGTGAATAAATCTAAGTATATTTATGTTTAATAAAATTTTAGTTAAAAACAATTTTGTGTGAATTATGTGCTAGAATATTAGGCTACGATTATGGAATAACTTGAATATTAATAAGGAAATATTCAATGACAAATAATTTTACAATAAAAATGTTAAAACCACTGATACATCTAATTGATTTGCAAGATAGCTTGCAGAAATTTTACAATATAAACAAGTACTGTAGAGAATTAATTAGGAGAAAAATGAATGTATATAGCCATTTATCATATGTAATACAAAGCAAGCAGAAAAAGACTAATGTTTTTAACAATTGAAGAAAAGAAAGGAGAAAAAAGGTTACATAAAAGAGAATAACTGATTTGGAAAAAACATGTCTCAATATAACAGTAAATGTAATTAGAAAATTTATCAAGTTTATTAATAGAGGTCGGATCCTAAGATAGAATTTTAATATTAATATATTCTGTGTAAGAGACATAACTAAAAACTAAGATAAAGAAATGCTGGAATGAAAGAAAGAAAACCTACAAAGGACAAGTATAAAACATAAGTATCCCAATGGTAGCATTTTCTGTTAGCCAAACTTGAATGTAAGATGAAAAACAGCATAAGCCACAGAGAGCTAATATAAATGCTTAAATGAAACTAAAAACTGTGGTAATAGTATAATAGTACATACAAAACTAAACAATAGAAACTTAAATATTTATAACTGACAGAACATGTAACTTATAAAACAAGGGAATATAGGTAAAAGGATAAATATAGTTGGAGATTTACCACATCTATTTCAAAATCCAATAAGTTTTTTAATGCATGAGTGATTGAATTTGAATTTTACAAGGAAAAATCTTACACAGAAGAAAAATAATTTCCTGAGACCTAATGTAATTTTCTGAAAAGTGATATGTGAAAAAGACCACAGATCAGGCCTCAGTAAATTTCAATATTATAGTGCCATTTTTATTATTTTCTGGCAACATAATGAAACATTAAAAATCCACAAGAAAAGATGTAAAAAATGAATATGACTATAAAATAAGCCATGTTATTAAATAAGAATTGAGTTAAAACGTATTAACAAAAGCATAAAACAATGCTGTATTCATTAAAAACACAGTATTTCAAAATTTCTGAGACAAGCAATAGCAATATTTCAAAGCAAAATAAAGTGTTCTTTATTTAAATTTTTACTGTAATGTATATTTAATGCCCCAATTAACTTTCAAGCTTGCAGAGACCACTGCACAACTTTGGTTTCTAATACAAAGTGATAAATTTAATAGGTCCAAAGATATCAGATTTGTAGCATAAATGAAGTCATAAAATCATCTCTAAAAAGAGTTGAATACTGTCAGATTTCCTCCTTTTAAATGAATCACTTGTTTTTCCTTGTTAAAAAATGTTATCAAAGTTATGAAAATAACTGAAATTATTTTAAAAAGCAATATTGAAATAAAAAAGATGTTCAACTTCCTGAAATGATAGTCAAATCATAAATCTAATTCCACGTTTATAAAATCCTCTGAAATTGTCTCTTAATACAGCCTTTAAAATTAAAGCATTTAGTGTAGCTTTTAAAGTTTTGACTCATTTGAATTATTATGAACTTTAGCAGAGGTCTTTGAATTATAAAATTTTGAATATGCTATTGAATGCAGTAAATAGTATTAAATTTCAACTGACTTTTTTGTTGATGAAAGTAATATACTTCAGACAAAAATTAAGTTAGTAATTTTCTTTTCCAGTATTTTTCTAAACAGAATCAAAGTTTTGTAAATCTTTAATTTTAGTTAAAATTTCTATACATTGAAATGCACATATGTTAAATGTAAAATTCAATGAGTTCAGTAAATACAATAAAACCTAATTAAAATACAGAAAAGTTTCTTCAACCCAGATATTTCCCTTATATCACTTTCCACTAGATTGTCACTACCATTAGCAATCTTTGGTCTGATTTTTTATTTTTTTTACACCGTGATATAATTTTTTATCTTCTTCATCTTCAAAAAACTGCAGTCATAGAGAGTACATTAGTTTGTTTCTTACTTTTTTCACCTAATGTAATTACATGCACCATAATGCATTTTATTTTATTACTGAATAGTATTCTGTTGTACACTTAAATCATAATTTATTTCACCAACTTGATTTTAATAAATATTTGACACGTTTTAGACTTTTGTCTATTATGAGTAAAACTAACATAAATGATTGTGTTTCTGGTGTTTTCACTCAGTATGATTTGAATTTCCATTTTTTCTTTTTCTTTTGCTGGACATGTAATTTTTTTCCCATTTTTGGTTACAGGAATAACTCTATAAGAATCATTCCTGTATAGATTGTTTTCTTGACTTTTTTAAATTCTGGGCTAAGTACCTTGAAATGGAATTACTGGAATACAGAATAGATTTATCTATAATATTATATATTTTTTAAAACCTGCCACACTATTCTCTACAGTGTTTCTACTATTTTATATTCCTAACAAAATAATAAAAAGTTTTAGTTGTTCTTCAGCATTTTCAACTTATTGTGTCGGTATTTTTTATTTTAGCATCTTATTCAGTAAGTTTGTGGTTAGATTTCATTGTGAGTGCATTTCCTTCATAGCTACTTATGCTGTGTGCCATGTAATTTGTTTATTGATTTCTTAGAGTTGATTGTACATTTTATGTAATAGTCCTTGCTTGGATGTATATATTGTGAGTATTTGCTCTGACTTCATGGCTGGTACTTTATTTTGCTAATGGTGTCTTTTGATGTCAGGCATTTTAATATTAATTAAGTCAATTTAGCACATTTTCTTGATAGTTGATGATTTAGGTGATCTCATTAAAAATCCTTCATTACCATGAAGATATTCTTTGATAAGTTTGTGGATTTTCATATTTCAACATTTAGGGTGAGGTATGTGATTCATTTTTAAATGTGGTAGAGTCCAGCATTTGATAGAATTCAAGTTTTATTTATTTTCTCTACCATCTAACCACAACTGAACTTCCTTGGAATCTTTGTAGAAAATAAATGTAGACTACCTCTGGTTTCTCTCTTCTGTTTCATTGATCTATTTGATTTTCCTTACACAAATACCACACTCTTGTGGTTATTGTAACATTGTAGTAATTATTGGAATAAAGTTTATTCATCATTTTTAAGATTATTTAGCTATTCTAGAGCCTTTAAGTTTTCATGAAAATATTTTAATAAAGTTGTTCATTTTTCCAAAAAGAATGTTACAATGTTACATTTTTATTGTGACTGTATTAAATCTATAGATCAATTTGTTGACAATTGAATCAATAAACACAAAATATTCTAATTTATTAGCTCATTCTGTCTCTACATTTATTTATGTCTTAAGTATCTCCTTTCAAAAACTTAAAGTGTCTTGGCAATGTTTTGCGTATGTTTTGCTTAATATATTCTTAAGGATTTTATATTTTTGAATGATTTTAAAAGTCATGGTTGTCTGAAATTAATTTTTAAGTTTTGCTTCTAGTATCTGAAATGTAATTAAAAAAAAAATCGACCTTGTGTCCTGCAAATTTGCTAATGTCACTTATGGGTACTGGTAGTTTTTGCAGATTCCATAGGGATTCCTGTGTAAATAATGACCTGATCTGCCAAAAGGGCAGTTATGCGTATTTCCTTCTGACAGTGTCAACTGATTTGTTCTTGCCTTATAGAAACAGGTAAGATCTCTAGAGTAATAATCTACGGAACCAGTGATAGTGGATATCCTTGCCTCATTTCTTACTTTAGTACTAAAAAGCCCAATATTTGACCAATAAATGTGATAATAATTGTGGGTGTCATATAGATAACTTTATTCAGATTAAGATATTTGTTTTTAGTTTGCTCAGTTTTATCAATAATATTGTTGAATTTTGTTGAATAACTTTTCTCTACCTACTGTGGTAATATAAAATGTATTCATGTGGACATGTACTTGATTATTTTTACAGTAAACTGACTTTGCATTAATTGGATAGAATATAGTGGGTCATGATATTTTATCAACTTGTTATTTTACTATATATGATTTGCTAATATTCAAGGGTTTTCTATTTTTATGACACACCAAATTTTCTTTCTTTCTTTCTTTCTTTCTTTCTTTCTTTCTTTCTTTCTTTCTTTCTTTCTTTCTTTCTTTCTTTCTTTCTTTC
>NW_012113919.1:6144940-6172270 GCF_000951035.1 Colobus angolensis palliatus | reverse complement strand
TTCCCTTCCCTTCCCTTCCTTCTAATATAATTATCAGAATTAGTACTAGGGCTGTATTAACCCCACACAAAAAAAAAAAATCAAAGGATATTCTATCCTTGCTATTTTCTAAAATGTTTTCCTAATGTATGATAAAATCCATGAATGAAGCCATCTGGGCTGAAGTTGTGGGTTATTTTGTCATTACAAATTTAAATTATTATTAAACAGAGGGATCATTGGTTTCTGCATTCCTCTTGTATCAATTTTATTAGATCTTTCAAAAAATTATCCCTTTAAAAAATATGTCAAATTTGTGTCACATATTTTACTATTATATTCCTTTTTTATTTTGCAAAGATTCCAGCATCTATGATATCTCCCTTTTAGTTCTTAATACTGGAAATTTCCACTTTGACTCCATTTACTGATCCTTAGGATTATTAGTGTTATTAAACTTTTCAAAGAATAAATTTTTGTCTTGGTTAATTTTCTTTATTTCAAATTACATTTGATTTGTATCCACTCATATATATTTCTTGCTTACTTCTACTTTCTTGGGCTAAATTTTTATGTCTTATCCTCATTTTTTAAAGTGAAGACTTAAGACACTGATTTTTAAACCTTTCTTGTCTGCTAATTTCTTCTAATTTGTCCAATATTTTAGTGCCTATTGGTGGAAAACAAAGTCAAAGAAACGTTCGTTTGTCATTGTCAGCTGGGAAGCAATTTGTACGTCTCTCTCCTTCTTTTTTAAATTTTTAAATCTAGCATACAATACTTTTGCAGCTACAATAAATTATCAAATTGCAAAAAATTCTACTAAATATTGGAATAACTAGTTTCATGATAAAATATTTCCATAGTCCAAATATTTGATTTCAATATATTCACTTATAAAACTGAGATATTCCTCTGTTAACATAGAATGTTTACGTAGAGATTGAGCCAAATATTAATTCAAAAGAAAAAGATTCGTTTTAATGTTCTATTTTTTTTATAGATGTTTAGTGATATATTTGCTGGTTAAGTAATCTAAGCTGAGGGATGTTCTCAATTAAAAGTGCAAATCAGAAGTCATAATGTTTATAATTCTTTATGCTGGTAAAAATTGTGTTGCTAGCTAGATAAATCTGCCCACCCGTTAAAGCTGTATTAGTAATAAAATCATGTCATAATAATAGAGTATCAAACAAGAATCACATTTCCCGGCTAGAATCTTGAAGTATTTAAATGACTTTTTAAAGTAATCTAGATTTCTCTAAGGAAAGGATATTTTAAGTGGAACACAAAATATGACTAATCTGGACATGCTCAACACTAATTAAGAACATTTGTCACTGGTAACCTGATTCTTTTTCTTATAATTGCCATTGCATAAAAATGTCTGATCCACATAAATGTTTGATTAGTAAAACATTTTATTACTTATAATAATGTATATCATAATCGGCTCTGTAGGCAGAAGATGGTATTTTTAGTGAGTACTGTAGTTATATAGTGAAATGTTAATTAAAACGGAAGTAGTAAACTGTTTGTTCCAAGTCCAATTACTTAATTATGGAATTAAACCAATATAAAGCTAAATAATTTGCCACTTCCACTCTCACTGGTATTATAAAACAATATCCGAATGATTTCCAAAATGATTAGCATGACTCTAACTGTCATGAACTGCAGGTTGCCAGGATATTGAATTCTCGAAACAGCTCATAACTGTTTTTTTTTTTTAATTCTCCTAGTGGCAGTCAGTGTAGCAGTACAACTTAGCAATATAAGAAAGCATATATTTTGGAAACATTAGAATTATAAAAGGTTATTGTCTTTCTTTCTTTAAAAATTGCCATTTTGATGGTATGAATTTTGGAGATGTATTTACTTTGGTTTGTTTTACAATTGACCTTATCTGTTGATAAAGGTTACACTGTAGAGCATACTTTAAAACAATGCTTTGAAAGTCAAATGCTTTGAAAATTGGTTAAGAAAAATTCCAGTTCAGAATTTACCACTTTCAAACACCACATTGGATGGTGCTTATAAAAGTTGATATTTAAAACAAACATATCTTTTTCCACCCAAAGTAATGTGATTTTTCTGATGAATTACTACTAGGTTGGAAAAAAATTAAATGATATGCGTTTCAATAGTAAAATAATTATATGGTTGACTATATTCAGGAATTAGATCCATTCAATTACATACATTGTTATGCTTGCCTAATGCATAATTCATAACTTTTAAGCTTGTAATTCATAACTTTTCAGCTTCTCTAATGCAATGAAACAACAATAAAGTTTAAATAGTTAATCTAAAAATGCTTGTCTTATTTCTCTCTTTACCTCTCAATGTAATATTAGACTACCATTCAATAGAGACTATTTTACACAAATTTTCATTGGAATAGATAAAATAGACTGTTAAAGACTTTAGAATTGAGATCGGAGAAATAATTTTTTCTCTTGATGTTGTCATAACATCAAGCTTTCGAATAATAGAATGGTTCCTCTTGCTGTTGTCTATTACTTTGTATGAATTGAGGATAGAATAGCTCTCCTCAATGTGGGGTGGTTATGATACTCTTTCCCAAAGAACAGTAAACTCTTAGAAGAGCATGAGTTGTTGCAGTATCCAGCCTTCAAGATGGTCTCCAAAGATACCCATTTCCATATATTTATAATTGTGTATTTTTCTTCTACATGGTACCAGGGTTGATACGTGTTACACATAGAATATGGTAAAAGTGATGGTATGCCACTTTTGAGATTAGGTTATAAAAGACTAAATTCCATCTTGGGCCCTCTTGCTCACCTGCTCTTTCTCTCATATCACTTGCTTTGGGAGAAACAAACCCTATCATGAACAATCCTGAGGAATGACCAACATGGCAAAGAAGAAAAGCCTCCTGCCAGCAATCATATGAGTGAACTTGGAAGTTGATTCTGCCACCACAGTTGAACATTGAGATGGGTGCAGCCTCAGGCAATGGACGTGACTGCAACCTTGGGACCGACCCTGAACCAGATCACCCAGGTAAACTACTCTCAAATTCCTTCCCCTCAGAGAATGTCTGGGATCTTAAATGTACGCATGCCTTGTTTTATTGTGTTTTATTTTATTGTTCTTTGCAGATACTATGTTTATTATGAATTGGAGGTTTCTGATAACCCTACATGAGGAATTCTGTTGACACCATGTTTCCAACAGGATGTGATCACTTTGTATCTCTGTCACATTTTGGTAATTCTTGTACAATTTAAAACTCTTTTTTACTGTTATAATATCAGTTATGGTGATCTGTGATCAGTGATCTTAGAGATTAGTATTATAATTGTTTTGGGGTACCACAAACCACTCCCTTATAAGATGTCAAATTTAATCCAGATGTTTTCTGTATTCTGACTGCTCCACCAACAAGTCATCTTCCCATATCTCTCCCTCTCCTTGAGCCTTTCTAACCAACAATGTTTATTTACACCATAGGCTCTGAAAATGAAACATCTGCTCTTGCTAAAATATTTGTGCTCCTTCTTTCCTCATTTGTTTCATGGTTACTTATGAGGATATTAAAGTTTTGGTGTATAAGCTACATGAGTATTAGATTATTCCTATTACCCCATTTAGTAGTACTAGTCTGATAGGTTTTAGTATTAGTTTGAGTTAAAATTATTTACTCATTCATCTCACAAGTTTTTAAATTATGTGGAAGCAATGCATATCTACTTGAGTTATGAGTATTGAATGTGGACTTGGGGAAAATGCACATATTAATATGGAGAAAAGAAAATAAATATTCTGTATTTCTTTTCTTGCTTTTGACTTATTCACATTCGTTTCCTGCTTTTAGCATGGTCTTATTTCTGACTATCTTGTCAAGTGCTATAATTACAGTAGAAAATATTAAGATACAAGTGCTAATATTTCTGTAGAAAATATTGAGACATTATGTTCTGAAGCAATATTACAAATGTTCATTGTTTAAAACTTAAGATAACTAGATTATTCTGTATTACTTTGACTTAAAAACTGTAAATTTAACAACTAATTTACTTTAACAACTAGTTTAACTAGTCTGTTAACTTGCCATAAAATGATAGATTATAGAGAAAAGTAGTCCCCACAAATGAAGTATAGTATCCTTAACATTGTCAGTGGGTTTTTGGCAATTGCAACTTTAAGTAAAAAGACATATAGCAGATCCTGAATAACATCATTTCCTTCAAAGTAGTTTGATGATATGATGTTGACGAGGAAAATAAATCAGTTCCCCTATATGCATGTATGTGTGTATGTATATATGTATTTTGGAGACAGGCTCTCACTTTGTCATCAAGGCATGAATATGACTTGCTTTAGCTTCCACCTTTCTGGGTTCAAGTGATCTTCCCACCTAGCTTCTCAAGTAGCTGTGACTATAGGCATGCACCACCGAGCTGGCTAACTTTCATTTTTGGTTTCTTTGTAGAGACATTGTTTTGCCATGTTGTCCAGGCTAGTCTTGAACCCCTGAGCTCAAGCCATCTGCCCACCTCGACTCCCCAAAGTACTAGAATTTTAGGTGTGAGCCACTGACCCAGTCAAGCTTTGTTATATGTTGTTTGCTTAAAGTAGAAGTTTCCAAAAACTTACAGACAATGTTTTGTAAGAACTTATTGTATTTTAAATATTGCAAAGATACCAAGGACATTGGTTTGGTGATTACAATTTTATTGTACTCTCTTCAATAAAATGTCAATTTTAAGAACCTCTATAGTGTATTTTTCACTGTGAAAGAGCCAATTTAAGTACATCACTGTTAACTAAACTTCAGAGTTTATTTGTACTTCGTTAGTTTTTCCCTACTGCCGTTTTTCTAGTCCGGGATCCCATCCAGGTGGCTACATAACATTTAGTTGTCGCAGCTTCCTGGGCTCCGCTGGATTGTGACAGTTTCTTTGTTTCCTTTTCTTGATGACCTTGACAGTTTTGAGCAGTAGTGGTCACACATTTTGTAGAATGTCCCTCAATTGAAATTTTTTGATGTTTCGCTGCAGTTAGATGAGGTTATACATTTCTGAGGGAAAATATTGAAATTTTGAACGAAATTAACTACCTCTATATACACTACGTGAATTCCAAGTATTTATGGAACATAAGCAGTTGTGATATTTATTAATAGTCACATACTATGCTGAAACCATTCATTTATTCACTCGTTCATTTACATTTTATAAAATGCTGTTTTTATAAAGAATATGAAGATACTTATATATTATTAATACGTATAGCTATGAACAGACCATGATATCCACACTAACATTTAATCCAAGACTGTTCATTTTCATACAATGGGTTTTGCTGGTAATTGGTAATACAAAAGCATCATTAACCAGTACATTAGGACATTCTGATTCACTCCTCTAGATTTCAGGCTTAAGAGGCCATTACATTCTTAATGACCCTAACCAATGAAGACAGTAGTTTTCCTCTCAAAGGAAAGTCCCAGAGTAGAGTTGTTTTCCTTGATTTATATACTAACTGGATGTAGTTAATTATGAAGTTCCAATGATAAGTACAGAAAAACAGTGTAGATACTGCTTTTACTTTGGCAATGATTTCTGAGTAAAGTCCATTATAATTTCAATTGTCAATCTCTATTAGAAACATTTCTCTGTTACAATTTTCTATATTTCAAAAAAACCTTATAATGTTTTTATGGTTCCAAGGATAGAAATTGACTCTCCAAAAGGTTCTCTATGTCTGAGGACAGAGATATCTATAAATTTAGAGGTGAGATATCCACAAATTTAGAGCGAGATTATTTATTGTGTGGATTTGCCAGAAATTCTGTTCTTAGGCTCTTGGGTCAGCCAAAGACTTTGGACTCCAGAGGAAGTTTGATTTTCCAAATCTGTGCACTCCACAAACTTCATTTGATTGCCCTCAAATGCCAAGTTATTTGATTATTTATTTATATGGTGTGAACTCATTCCTACTTGATTCAATCAGCAAGAACAGAACTGAATAGACTGTACCTTACTGTTGGAAATTTGGAATTACAAACCAGGGAACTTTAAATTTCAATTACACTGTTTTGCTCAACTGCCTTGGTTTATTTGCTGTTTCTCTGTTTTATTTCATAACAACGTTTTACTTTGTTTTCTATTTGTCCTTAACGATTTTTATAAATCTACTTTATTGAAAAGACTTAAAAGCTGCATTATCAGAACTCTTGAAAGGCAAAAAATACTCTCTCCACTCTGCACTATTATTTCATGCTATTATAAATCAGGAACAAAGCAATTCCAAGACTCTCATTAAAAATTATAGGGAGGTAAAAGTTTGTCTTCATTTATTTAATACATGGGTGTTGTGTCGTTTCCAGCTGCATATAAACTTTTTTGAATGTCTTATTTTGAATAATTCATAAATATCTTATACTGCTCAGTCTTAAAAAAAGGAATGACAACAAAATACTCATGTAAAATTAATGATTTTTTCCAATTACAGAAATACTAGTATATTTCTAAAGACCAGCTTTAGATTCTTATAGAAAAACAGTAAGATATATGTCTAGGAAAATACCAAATAATAAAGACAGTACAACTATTATAGTTATGTTAATAACATCTCAAACATTCTTATTATCTAGATGAAGAAAGATTATGTCTTCACCAACTTATCTTTTTTCTTTTATTATTCAAATTCTTCTATTGTGACTATCAAGTCTTGTACTTTTTTAGAAGCTTTGCAATTTGATTATCCTTAATTCAGTAAATTGCACACCATGCTTAACATGGCAGGAATATTGCATTTAGATTTCTCTTGATTTGTAATTAGTGTTTTTTTCCTGAAACTTACAAGTTTCTATTATATGCATGCATTTTACAATTGAATCACTGTACATTATGAATACTATGAGAAAGACACACCTAAAATATTTGTGTTATTTTGCAGTATAACTTCAAGTTGCTTAATGTCTCCAGTTCTGCACAGTCCGATTTCTCCTCTACATCTCTATTCTTGTCTAAGGTGCTGTTCCTCATCAATGTTCCATTAATGACAAAATGATTTCTTTTGTGAAAATGCATATCTCCTCAACTTTTGTAATTTCGTCAGTATGTCTCTTTCTTGATTCTCCCCTTTTTTGTTTATTAAGTTCTATTTCTTCCCTTAAAGCCTAATTTAAGTTTTATTTCATTTATTATTCTTTAGCTAATTAATTAGTCTACAGGAATCTTTGCTTCACCTATTTTTTTTTAGTACCCACAGGTTGTATGCAACTAATTTACAAATTAATTCATATGCTGAGAGTTGTATATTATAGAAACATTTATTTTTAGGTGTTGTCTTAAGAAAAAATGACTGTAAGTAGCTTCTTTCAAGTTATTGAAATTATATATACATATATATATACACACACACACACACACACACATACACATCTACAACTATATATAGACAGAGAGTAGGAGAGAGAGAGAGCGAGAGAGCAGTTTTTACCTCTTAGTATTGTTTCTGACCTATGAGAGTCTGGTAATAAATTTGTAATGTCTCATCAAACTCAACTGGTCCCACATGGGATATTCACAAGAAGAAAAAAAAAGTCAATAAATGATATAGGAAACTGGAAAACCTTTCAGAATATTGGCATTTTTATTCATTCTTTTATCTGAATACAGCAGAGAGGGGTAAAAAGATATACAAATATAACACATCACTCATAACAGGAAAAAGCAAGTTTGGATTGTGTGGACAATGGTTCATGTTGTTAGATGTATAAAACTGAGAAAGAAATCAAAGTGTATACCTGATAATTTGAAGACATATGTAATGTTGCTAGAATTCATCAAATATAATAATAATTTTAAAATTAAATTTTGAAATATAAGCATATAAAAATAAAAACGTAATCAGTGAAGCTCATAATGGAAAAGAAATCATTTTCATGAGAAACAGTATGTAAGAGCTGAGATGTTCACTTGCCAATTTACTCTAAACCAATAGTAAAAATAGAAATGCACATACAACTTTATGTATGTTGATCCTCTTCATATTAGATGAAATGAGACTAGTTCTTCAATTCTGATCTTGTGATAATTTCATTTTCCACAGAAATTTATTGATACCTAGTTGATCTGTTAATGCAAGTGATACTTAAAGGTAAAATTATGATGAGTCAAGCTGTGCTAAAGATAAAACTACAGAGAAAAAAGTTGCAATGTTTTAAGAGTTTATGTTTCACACTACTAAAATAGGAGACTACATGGTGCATTTTGAATAAAATTTAAAAAGTGGTTTGGAACACAGCATAATAGCTCTAGTCATCCTGGACTATCTAGACATCTAATATCTTGAAAAAAATAAAAAGCAGAATGATCAAGTAGAATGAACATTGTTCCCCCTGGATACCCAGCTCAACAGTCTAAAGACAACACTCAGATGAGCTGACAAACCCAGCCAATATTATACTAAATGGGCAAAAACTGGAAGCATTCCCTTTGAGAACTGGCACAAGACAGGGTTACCCTCTCTCACCACTCCTATTCAATATAACATTAGAAGTTCTGGCCAGGGCAATCAGACAAGATAAAGAAATCAAGGGTATTCAATTAGGAAAAGAGAAAGTCAAATTTCCCCTGCTTGCAGATGACATAATTATATATTTAGAAAATCCCACCGTCTCAGCACCAAATCTCCTTAAGCTGATAAGCAACTTCAGCCAAGTCTCAGGATAAAAAATCAATATGCAAAAATCTCAAGCATTCCTCTACACCAGTAACAGACAACCAGAGAGCCAAGTCATGAGTGAACTCCCATTCATAATTGCTACAAAGAGAATAAAATACCTAGGAATAAAACTTACAAGGGATGTGAAGGACCACTTCAGGGAGAACTACAAATGACTGCCAAAAGGAAATAAGAGAGGTACATAAACAAATGAAAAACATTCCATGGTCATGAATAGGAATAATCAATGTCATGAAAATGGCCATACTGCCCAAAGTAATTTATAGATTAAATGCTATTCCCATCAAGCTACCACTGACTTTCTTCACAGATTGGAAAAAAGCTACATTGAATTTTATATGGAACCAAAAAAGAGTCCATATAGCCAAGACAATGCTAAGCAAAAAGAACAAAGCTGGAGGCAGGAGGCATCGCACTACCTGACTTCAAACTACACTACAAGGCCACAGTAACCAAATCAGCATTGCTGGTACCAAAACAGATATATAGACCAATGGAACAGAACAGAGGCCTCAGAAATAACACCACACATCTACAACCATCTGATTTTTGACAAAATTGACAAAAACAAGTAATGGGGAAAGGGTTCCCTATTTAATAAATGGTGTTGGGAAAAGTGGCTGGCCACATGCAGAAAGCTGAAACTGGATCCCTTCCTTACACTTTATACAAAAATTAACACAAGATGGATTAAAGATTTAAGCATATGACCTAAAACCATAAAAACGCCAGAAGAAAACCTAGGCAATACCACTCAGGACACAGGAGTGGGCAAGGCTTCATGACTAAAACACCAAAGCAATGGCAACAAAAGGCAAAATTGACAAATGGTATCTAATTAAACTAAAGAGCTTCTACACATCCAAAGGAACTATCATCAGAGTGAATAGGCAACCCACAGAATGGGAGAAAATTTTTGCAATCTATCCCTCTGACAAAGGGCTATTATCCACATTCTACAAAGAACTCAAACAAATTTACAAGAAAAATCAAACAACCCCTTCAAATACTGGGAGAAGGACATCAACAGACACTTCTCAAAAGAAGACATTTACGCAGCCAACAAACATATGAGATAAAGCTCATTATCACTGGTCATTAGAGAAATGCAAATCAAAACCACAATGAGATACCATCTCGCACCAGTTAGAATGGCGATCATTAAAAAGTCAGGAAACAACAGGTGTTGAAGAGGATGTGGAGAAATAGGAATGATTTTACACAGTTGGTGGAACTGTAAATTAGTTCAACCAGTGTGGCGATTCCTCAAGGATCTGGAACTAGAAATGTCATTTGATCCACAATCCCATTACTGGGTATATACTTAAAGGATTGTAAAGTATCCTACTATAAAGACACATGCACAGGTACATTTATTGCACCACTGTTCACAATAGCAAAGACTTGGGACCAACCCAAATGTCCATCAGTGATAGACTGGATAAAGAAAATGTGGCACATATATACCATGGAATACTACGCAGCCATAAACAGAATGAGTTCATGTCCTTTGCAGGCACATGGATGAACATGGAAGCCATCATAGTCAGCAAACTAACACAAGAACAGAAAACTAAGCACCACATGTTCTGACTCATAAGTGGGAGTTAACAATGAGAACACATGGACACAGGGAGGGGAACATCACACACTGGGGCCTGTTGGTGGGTGGGGGACTGGGGAAGGGATAGCATTAGGAGAAATACTTAATGCGGATGACAGTTCGATGGGTGCAGCAAACCACCATGGCACGTGTATACCTATGTAACAAACTTGCACTTTCTGCACTTGTACCCCAGAACTTAAAGTATAATAATTTTTAAAAAAAGGCAACACTCTGCTGTTATTTCAAATTCACCCTTTCTGACATTCAACTTCACACATATTTTCTTTTTATCTAACTTTTTAGTAATTAGTTGCCAAATTAATTACTTACAATTAATTAATTATACTGTGCACTTGTTGAAGGAAGAGCATTTTAAAGTTTTTTTCACAGACGATATGATAGAAAACCTCAGTCTCTGCCAAAAGGCTTCTAGAAGTAATAAAAACATCACTAAAGTTTTAGGATACAAAATCAATGTACAAAAATTGGTATCATTTCTATATACAAATAACGTTCTAGCTGATGGTCAAATTAAGAATATAATCTCATTTAGAATAGCCACAAAAAGAATAAAATGCCTAGGAATACAGCTAATAATGGTAGTGAAAGATCTCCATAATAAGACTTACAAAACACTGCTGAAAGAAATCAGAGAAAACACAAACAAATAGAAAAATATTTAATTCTCATGGAGAGAAAGAATTAATATAGTTAAAATGGCCATACTGGCCAAAGCAATTTACAGATTTAATGTTATTCCTTTCAAATTACCAACATTATATTTTGCAAAATTAGAAAAAAACTATTCTGCAATTCATATGGAACCAACAAAAAAAGCCAGAATTGCCAAAATAATCCTACGTCAAAAAAAAAAAAAAAAAAAAGGCTGGAGACATCACACTATTTAACTTTAAACTATACTAGAAGACTATAGTAGTCAAAACATCATGGTGCAGGTACAGAACCAGACCAAAAGACCAATGGAACAGGTTCGAGAATATGGAGATAAAGCTGCATACCTGCAACCATCTGATTTTCAACAAAGTTGAAAGTAACAAGCAATGGGAAAAGGAATTCTTAATCAATAAATGGTATTGGGACAACCATCTAGTCATGTAGAGAAGATTGAAACCAGACCCCTTCCTTTAGCCACATAAAAAAATCAACTCAAGATGGATTCAAGACTCTAATATAAGAACTTACACTACAAAACCCTAGAAGAAAATAAAGGAACTACCATTTTGGACATAGTCTCTGACAAATATTTCACGAGGAAGTCTCCAAAAGCAATCGCAACAAAAACAAAAACAGATAAGTGTGACCTAATTAAACTAAAGAGCTTCTGCACAGCCAAAGAAACTATCAAGAGAATAAACAGACAACTTACAAAATGGGAGAAAATATTTGCAAATTATGCATTTGTCAAAAGTCTAATATCTAGAATTAATTAGGAGCATAACTCAACACGCAAAAACAACCCCATTAATAAATGGGCAAATGACATGAAGAAACACTACTCAAAAGAAGACATATAAGCAGTGATATGGTTTGGCTGTGTCCCCACCCAAATGTCATCTTGAATTGTAACCCCCTAATCCCCATGTGCAGAGGGAGGGACCTGGTAGGAGGTGGTTGGATCATGGGGGCAGTTTAGGCCATGCTGTTCTCATGATAACAAGTGAGTTCTCACAAGATTTGATGGTTTCCTAAGCATCTAACATTTCCCCCCTGCTTGCACTTCTATCTCCTGCCACCATGTGAAGAAAGCCCTTTTTCCCCCTTTACCTTCTGCCATAATTGTAACTTTTGTTAGGCCTCCAAGTGGATCTGTGAGTCAATTAAACCTCTTTCTTTTATAAATTACCCAGTCTCAGGTAGTATTTTTATAGCAGTGTGAAAATAGAGTAATACAAGCAGCCAACAAATCTATGAAAAAATGCTCAATATCACTCACTAATCATTAGAGAAATGCAAATCAAACCATGATGCGATACCATCTCATATCAGTCAGAATGACTATAACTAGAAAGTCATAAATAACATATGGCAAGGTTGTAGAGAAAAGGGATTGCTTATACACTGTTGGTGGGAAGGTAGATTAGTTCAGCCACTATGGAAAGCAGTTTGGAGGTTTTTTCAAGAACTTAAAACAGAAATATCATTTAACCTACAAATTCCATTACTTGGTGTATACTCAAAAGAATATAAACTCCTCTACCAAAAAGACACATGCACTTGTGTGTTGATTGCAACACTATTCACAGTAATAAAGGCATGGAATCTACCTATATAGGCATGCTCATCAACAGTAGACTAGATAATGAAAATGTGGTACATAGGTGCCATGGAATACTCCACAGCCATAAAAAGAATGAAATCATGTCATTTGCAGCAACATGGACGCAGTTTGAAGTCATCATCTTAAGCAAATTAATGCAGAAACAAATAACCAAACACCTCCTATTCAACCTTATAAGTGGAAGCTAAACATTGAGTATACATGGACACAAAGATGAGAACAATGGACAGTGAGGCCTACTTGAGGCAGGAGGTTAGGAGAAGGGTGAATGAAGTTCAAAAAACTACCCGTCGGATATGATGCTTACTATTTGGGTGACAAAATCCTTTGTACACAAAACCCCAGTGACACACAATTTATCCATGTAATATACATGCATGTGTACCTCCTGAGCCTAAAATAAAAGTTGAAAAAGAAGAAGTAAAAAAAAAAAATTCTAATGGCTCTATTTTTTATAACAAAGACAGTGCTGATAGTCCATAGTGTAATCTAGCGATAGAATTATACAAATACGTCCATTAAATACTCATAGTTAGCCACTTAGAAGAAACAAGGAGCTGAGTATGTAATATTTTCAAATATTTTTGAAAAACTAATGAATAAAATGAGATTAGGTTTTTGCTTCTAATAACTCTGGATGAAGTGCTAAAAGAAAAGGATAAGTTCAGGGATTTAAATTCTCAGCTCGAACACTGCATAAATGACCTGAAGGCATCTAAATATACCCTGAAGGATCT
The DNA here is from genome assembly GCF_000951035.1 of Colobus angolensis palliatus. Lineage (NCBI taxonomy): Eukaryota > Metazoa > Chordata > Mammalia > Primates > Cercopithecidae > Colobus > Colobus angolensis. Next base: position 6,158,922 of record NW_012113919.1, on the reverse strand, counting down.
TCTTATTTCCTGTAGCCACAAAACTGAAACAGCTGAGAATGAAACACAATCTCATCTTCCAACTGGCGGAATTACAACGCAAGTTGAACTCCCAGCTTCATAGGGTGTCTATGGTTAAAGTGAGGGCATTGACTGAGAAAGAGTGAGATGCCATAACTTTTCATGTGAACATGTGTGAATCCCCAATTAAATTGGGACATTGAGCCCCTAAATTCTAGTAAGTTCTTTATCATTAAACGAGGGCTCCTTACTTCCAATAGAAATGGTCTCCCCACCCCTAATGAAATGTCCTCCCCTAACCCTAATAAAATTTACCACCCCAACCCTAGTGGTAGCAACCGCTCCATCCATAACTGAGCAAATTAATCCTACAATGCCTAGGAAAATGTAGTGGCTTCCCTAAGGCAGTTGTCATGCAAGACAATGCTAATTTTCTCAGGACTTACCCCTACCACCCCATTTTTCTTCTGCTTCTATAACTCGACTGAAGTTCCAGGAGCCCTCTAAAGGTGAGGTATAAAATGCGACCCATGAAGAAGTATGCTAGACTTCAGAAGAACCACATGAGTTTTGTAGTTTACAAACAAATGTAGGGTACATGTGTGGGAATAGATATTAAAACCTTGGCATAATTGTGAAAGGAACATAAAGTTGGATCAGTTTAAGTTTGTTGATATGGGTTCACTAAGCAGAGATTCTGTATTTACTCTTGGAGCTTGAGAAATTTGGAGGAGCTCTAATGGTTGGTTGGTAGGCTAAAATACAAACCAAAGGTTGTCCGCAGTAAGCAAATAGGGAAGTTCAAATATGCCTTGATATAAGGCAGAGGAAGGGTTAAAAAGGCTTAGGGAGATTGGAATGTTAGAATGAATTTGCCATTGAAGACCACCAGGAAGGTCCAGAAGACACACCATTAACAATATTGTGAGAACAATTTGTGACCCCTCACAAACAAGGAGCCCTGGCTTCCTTGAAAAGCTCTGTCACTGCTAATCTGTAAAGCAGACCTCTTAGTGGGAATTGCAGCCACTGATCTGGGAAACCTAAATGCAGTAGTGGTAATTGGATCCTGGAGTGGCAGTGACCAAGTGGCAGCATTCAACAATGAAAGAAAAGGTTAGCATGGTTACCATAATGGATAGCGCTGGCAAAGCAATAATCAGAATAGTCTCACCTGCACAGACCTATGGTATGGGCTAGTTGATCATGAAATTTTCAGAAGTGAAGTAGACAAAAAGCCTGCTAAATTCTTATTTGATCTCTCTAAATACAAAAGTTCTAGGTCAAGTCAACAAAAGGCTAAGTTTAATCAGAAAAACAGTCAGGACCTCACAATCAATCCCCAGAACTAGGTTCTACAGACCTAGAACCCCTTGAAAGAAGAAACCTATGGCCTTTTATCTAAATAATTCTGCATTGAATACAGGAAAATAATCAGGCCTTTTGGGAACTACTGGACACTGGCCCTGAACTGACATTAATTCCAGGAGACCCAAAACATCAATGTATTAGTACATTTTCGCACTGCTTTAAAGGACTACCTGAGACTGGGTAATTTATGAAAAAGATATTTAATTGGCATACCTTTCTGTAGGCCTAACAGGAAGCATGCCTGGGACGTCTGAAGAAACTTAAAATCACGGTAGAATGTGAAGGGGAAGCAAGGACCTTCTTCAAATGGTTGTAGGAGAGAAAGAGAGAGCAAAGAGTCAGAAATGGCATCCACTTTTTTTTTTTTTAAGAGCTGGAGTCTTGCTGTGTCTCCCAGGCTGCAGTGCAATGGCATGATCTCAGCTCACTGCAACCTCTACCTTCCAGGTTCAAGTGATTCTCCTGCCTCAGCCTCCCAAGTAGCTGGGATTACAGGCACCTGCCACCACACCTGGCTAATTTTTGTATTTTTAGTAGAGACGGGGTTTTATTGACCAGGTTAGTCTCAAACTCCTGACCTCAGGTGATCCACCTGCCTTGGCCTCCCAAAGTGCTGGGATTACTGGCATGAACCATCATACCCAGCCACACACAAACTTTTAAACACCTAGATCTTGTGAGAACTCTATCATGAGACAGCACTAGGGGTATGGCGCCAAACCATTAGAAACCACCCCATGATCTAATCACCTTCCACCAGGCTCCACCTTTAACACATGTGGATTACAATTCAACATGAGATTTGGAAGGGGACATGGAGCCAAACTGTATCTTTCTGCCCCTGGCCCCTCTCAAATCTCATTTCCTTCTCACAGTTCAAAACATAATCATGCCACCCCGACAGTCTGTCAAAGTCTTAACTCATTCCAGCACTAACCAAAAAGTGCAGGTCCAAAGTCTCTTCTGAGACTAGGTAAGTCTCTTCTACCTGTGAGCCTGTAAAATAAAAACAAGTTAGTTACTTCTAAAATACAATGGGGATACAGGCATTGGCTAAATGCTCCTATTCGACAGACATATTCAACACCTGGCAGAATCCCTACATTAGTTCTCAACCAGTGAAGTGAGGGATATTATAACAGAAAAGGTCAAATGGAAACCACTAAAACCTCCCCCACATAACAAAATAATGAACAAAAGTAACACCGTATTCTTCATGGAGAGACTGCAAGTATTAATGCTGCCATCAAGGACTTGAAAGATGTAGGGGTAGTGATTCTCATCATATCTCCATTTAACTCACCTGTTTTGCATGTGCTGAAGACAGACGGATCTTGAAAAATGACAGTAGATTATCATAAGCTCAACCAGGTGATGATGCCAATTGCAGCTGCTTTACCAGATGTGGTTTCATTACTAGAAAAGAAATACATATCCCCTGGTACCTAATATGCAGCTATTGGTCTGACAAATGCCTTTTTCTTCATAACTGTCAGTAAAACTCACCAGAAGCAGTATGCTTTCAATTCGCAAGATCAGCAATACACCTTCACTGCTCTACCTCAGTATTTCAACACCTCATCCCTGCCATCACTTAGTTTGCAGCAAACTTGATTGCCTTTATCTTTTGCAGAATATCATACTAGTTCATTACATTGATGACATTATGCTGCATAAAGTACCCAGTACATTACCTAGTAACCAAGAAGTAGTTACTACTCTACACTTAGTGATAAGACATTTCTGTGGCAGAGGATGAGAAATAAAATCTTCAACTCATAACAAAAATTCAGGAGGCTTCTGTCTTTGTTGACATTTCTAGGGGTTCAGTGGTGTGAGACTTGTCAAGGCACTTCTTCTAAGATAAAGAAGTTGTCTTACAATCAAGAAGGAAGAATAATACCTACTGGGTCTACTTGGATTTTGTAGGCAACATATTCCTCATTTAGGTGTGCTAATATGACCCATTCCACCAGTGACCAGAAAAGTGGCTAATTTGAGTGGAGCCAAGGACAATAGAAGGCTCTGCAACAGGTCCAAGATGTTGAATTAGTTGTTCTGACACTCTGCCATATAACTTTGCAGATTTAATAGTGCTTGGAGTGTTAGTGGCAAATAGATATACTACTTGAAGCCAATGGCATATCCCTATAGGTGAGTGGCTGCACAATACCTTAGGATTTTGGAGCAAGTAGATAACTACTCTCTTTTTGAAAGACAGGTCTTGGCCTGCTATTGGACTTTATTAAAACCTGAATGATTAACCATGGGTTGACAAGTTACTGTGCAATCTGAGCTACCCATCACAAACCAGATGTCATGTAACCCGCCACATCACACATTTAGGCACACACAGCAGCAATTTATAATCAAATCAAAATGGTTTATATGTAATTGGTCCCCAGTAGGTCCTGAAGGCACAAGGAAGTTACATGAAAAAGTGGTCCAAATGCCCATGGTCCCTGCTCCTGCTACACAGCCTTCTCTCTTCCAGTCTGCACCTATGGCCTCGGAAAGAGTTCCCTACAATTTGTTAACACAAAGAGAATACTTGGGCTCAGTTTGCAGGTGGTTATACATAAAATGCAGGCACTACTCAAAAGTGGACAGCTGTAGCACTACAGCCCCTTTTTGGGACATTTCTGAAGAACATTGATGAAAAACAAAATTACCAGTGGGCAGAACTAAGAGCAGCACACCTGACTGTTCACTTTGCTTGGAAAAAGATACAGGCACATGTGCCTATATACTGATTCATCGACTGTAAGCAATGGTGTGGCTGGATGTTCAGGGCTTAGAAACATGTGATGAGAAAATTTGGGGATTCCATATGGGCTCATGAACAAAGGGTTCATAGTGGCAGGGTTGAAAGTTATGCATGGTTTCAGAAACATGGACTTCCTCATCATGGCCAACCTGGCTATGACAACAGCAAAGTACCCAATCTGCCAACAGCAGCAGAGATCAACACTATTTTCAAGGGTGATTATTCAGCAACCTGGTGGCAGGTTGATTACATTGGATCACTTCTATCATGGAGGAGGTAGAATGTTTTTCTTACTGTTCTTACTGGAATAGACACTATGCATACAGATTTGCCTTCCCTAAATGCAGTATTTCTACCACAATTACCATCCGTGGACTGACAGAATGCTTAAACCACTGTCATAGTACTCCACACAGCATTGCCTCTGACCAAGAAACTCCCTTCACAACAAAAGTGTGGTAATCTACAATGGAATTTGTTCCCCAATGTACTGAAGCAGATGACTTCACAGAACAGAAAAGTAGCCCTTTAAAGACTCAGTTAAGTGCTGATGTAGTTTGACTCTATGTTCCCTGCAAATCTCATGTTGAACTGTGATCTTCAGTGTTGGAGGAAAGGCCTAATGGGAAGTAACTGGATCATGGGGATGGATTTTCCTTTTGTTGTTCTGGTGATAGAGAATGAGTTCTCATGAGATCCGGTTGTATAAAATTGTGTAGCACTTCCTCCTTCACTCTCTCAGTCCTGCTCCACCATGGTAAGACATACTTACTTCCCCCTTTGCCTTCCACCACGATTGTAAGTTTCCTGAGGCCTCCCAGTCATGCTTCCTGTACAGCCTATGTAACTGTGAGTCAGTTAAACCTCTTATCTTCATAAATTACCTAGTCTCTGGTAGCTCTTTATTGCAGTGTTAGAACAGACTAAAACAAGTGTCAAGTAGCTCGCAATATTTTGCAGGGCTGAGGCAAGGTTCTCCAAAGTGCTCTATATATTCTGAATCAGCTCCAATATATGCTGCTGCTTCTCCCATAGCCAGCATGCTAGTTCAGGCTGTTATATCGAAGTGCCTTAGACTAGCAGATTCATAAATAACAGAAACATATTTCTCACAGTTCTAGAGGCTGGAAGTCTGCAATGAGGATGCCAGAATGGTCAGATTTTGATAAATGCTTCCTTCCAGATTACGGATGGCTGACTCCTTTTTGTATCTTCACATGGTGCAAAGAGAACTAGCTAGCTATTCAGCTTGTTCTTGTAAGAAGACTAATCCCATTCATGAGGACTCAACAAAGCATTGAATAAGTCTTACTTTCTTATTCATTTCTAATAGCATTTTTATTACATATTTAGAATATATTCTACAATTTTCTTCATGTTTTACTCAGTTACAGTGAAATTTATGCTCAATATCTTCTGAATATACCCTATTGAATGATAGAGAACAAGAAAGATTAATCAATTTCATATATAAAATATTGTTGTTTATGGAATAATTAATTTTGCTTGATCAATAATTAGTAATGGCATCATCTTTCATGCCCTTACTCTGCTGAAAGAATCAATCATTCATTAATGTGACAAATATATATTCAGGAGCTAGCACAGACCCTTTAAGCATGAACATTGATGCTACTTTCTTTAGCAGTAAAGATAAAATTAAAAAGCAAACACGCGTTCAAAGCTCTACATTGGACAGAGCCTGGAGTACTCTTAGAGGGCAGATCAAACAGTAAAGCTTTCAGATTATGACATGTGAACCCAGCCAGAATAGGTGCCACAAATACCAAAAGACTGCCATATCTATTTCTCCATAAATCATTTTTAAATTAAGACAAAATCATACCTCAAATGTGGAAAATTCAGGATTTTGCTAAAAAGTTTTCCTTAGTGCCTCTTTTCTATGATTTTAATTATCTTATATATTTAGCATTTTATTTTTATGACAATATTTTGATTCATGATGTAAATTAAACCACAACTAATCAATACTCTATGTTTCAAATTACGAAATACCCACTTCTTTCAATAAAAGCATCATGTTTGTGTCAATTTATTTTTCATCACCTAAATTTTGCATCTGTCTGGCTGTTGTGTGATGCAACATGACTTCTAAGAATTCTGATGTAGTGATATTGAATAAGAGTACCAACAAGAATGAACTCATTAGGTGGCCACAAGAAAAAAAAAAGGTTGTTGTTTCTCACAGAAAAATGAAACATTTTGTACATAGGCAAGTGGGAAAGGCAGGAGGTAAATTTGGCAAATAATTCAGGAACTAGATCTTGATGAGCTTTGCTAAACATGATCAGAGTTTGAGGTTTTATTCTAAGAATAAATTCAGTGAATTGGCTTAAAACTAAAATGACATAGAGCATATTTTGGTGTAGAAATGCACCTGCCAAGAGAGCGAAGAAATGTCTGAGAAAGAAGGAAGGCTAGAGGCAAGAATGCAGTAGTGTCTCCTTATCTGTGGTTTCAGTTATTTGTGGTCAACCACAGTCAAATACTGCTACATACAATAAGATATTTCAAGAGAAAAGAGAAAGAGAGAGAGAAACTACATTCACACAACTTGTATTAAAGTATATTGTTATAATTGTTCATTTTATTATTAGTTATTTTTGTGAATCTCTTACTCTGACAAATTTATAAATTAAACTTTATTATAGGTATATATGTATGAGGAAAACATAGCATAAAAATCTTTATATGCTATTTGCAGTTTCAGGTATCCACAGATTCGCTGGGGGTCTTGGAACTTATCCCCACATAAAAGGAGGAGCTACCGTATGCACCAGTTGACTGTTTTTCTTTTCAAGGCAAGAGAAATTCTTTTTAGACTAGGTATAGTGGAGACAAAGAGAAGTGTATAAATGTGAGAAGAGGTATTTTGAATCAACAATATTTTGCATATGGGCAGGAGAAAAGGAAAAAGGGGAATGAGGTGACATTGACATAAAAAAGAGGGGAAACATTTTCTAATTTGTGGAGCAATTAACGATATATTCATTTAAATACTTGTTGAGTGTAAAGTACATCAAAAAGCCAGGGATATGTGATTTGATATATAGATCTGAAGTTGAGAGCAAAATCTGTGATATTTATATTTGGGAGTCATCAGTATGTGGAAGTTGAGAGAAATATCTATGATGTTTACATTTGGTAGTCATCAGTATGTAAATTAAATATTCTTGTAGTTTACTTTTTAATGCCATAAGTAAACTTAGCAAAAATAACTTGAATAAATCAGCGAGGCTAAAACATGTTCATGTAATTTAGAGGTGAAAAATAGTGGAGAAAGCACTACAGACATTTTCATAAAACTTGATTCTGAAGTAGGAGGATGAGACAAATAGTTATACGGTGAATTGTGCTGATAGAAATGCTTTTCATTTCTCCTCCTGGTGCTTGTTTTAGTTCGTTTGGGGAGGTGGTGTTAACGTAAGAGATCTGACATCATGCAGATGTTTATCAAAGGAACTAGTAAAACTGAATGCATTGATGATACTGAAACAAAACACAAGTAAATGTTTTAAAATTCTGAGAAGATATGGAAATATTAGGGCAGAAGTAGTAACTGGATAAGAGCATGAATATCTACTTTATTATAACAGCAAAGGAAGAGGATGGGCAGCATGGGTATCAGCAGGCATTCACATCTATCTGGTGAAAGTTTTATTAGGGTCTGCATGTTTGGAATAAGTTCAGCTATAAATAAATGTAAAATGTGTGTTGGGCCAAGAGTTTAATCAAGTATATATGATGGAAAATTATCTTCAAGAGAAATGGAAGACGGAATTGATATAACTGAAGTTAATGACTTTAAAGGGTTTTTTTCTTTTGACACCAATCTACATAATATCACAGCAGCATCTGGAGGCACAACAACATCCACACACACAAAATTATTTGTTAATTGTTGAAGTGCTACTGAAGTATGCTGGACCAGGAAATTAATAAGAAAATGACTGAAGGTATGAACTACTGAGATTAAGATGAATTTAGAAGAAAGGGAGGAGAATGCTGATCCGCAATAAGAGAATTAAGGGATCTATGAACTGGGTGCCCCAGTGAGAAAAATGAATTAAAATTCTAAAAAAAAAAAAAAAAAAAAGAATGAGTGAGATAGAAGGATAATTAGGCAGTTCCAAGGTTATACTGGCTGCTGACCTAAGCCATAAGTATTTGAAGCTCTTAACATTCTTATGGATAGAAACATCAATATGTAGTCTTTCATTTTCTTTCACCTCATGGTTGCAAATGTGCCGTTTTGGCACAGGTCATCATATTTGTACACATATTTAAAACAAGAAGAAAGAGCTCAACAAAAAATCAAGAGAAAAGTGAGACAGAGGGGGAGACAGAGAGAGAGAGAGAAATCACTCTCAGAAACAGCTTATCTTAACCAACTTCTTTGTCTCTACTAGGTAAGAGATCGATTGATGGTGTCAAGGGAAACAACATCCTAATCAAAGTGCTTTTAGTCCTAGACCACTAACAGAAAGTTTTATGTACACAAAAAAGTAACAATTGACAGTACCCTTTATCTCCTCAACTTAATTCCATGTAAGATTTCTGCTTTAACATTTTTGTGGTAGCGACCAGAAGGAACCTAATGTGATGGTGACAAGATCCTTGGAATGATGTCTTCACTAATATGAAGATCCAAGTTTTGGTCATTAACTAAAGGGAAAAGCAGAACAATGGAATCGAGTTTCTTAAAATTAACTTGATCCATCTCAGAGTGAAGGATCCGTGCGTCTTAAGTTTGTTTTCCCACTGCAGTCTTGAGATTCGGGAATGCATTTCCCCAAAAAGATTTTGGGAAAAAAAAAAGAAAAAGTGTAGCTTTTTTTTCTATTATTAATGCCTATCAAATAGACGTGGAAGCCATTCATCTCCTAGTTTTCTTGATATATCTACCTCAGTAAAATTATACTTGTTAGCTCTCTAGAAACTCAAATCTATTATCAGTACTTATAGTTACTTCTTTGAGCTTTTGTATCCTAAGTGTTGCAGGTCATAAATACACTGAGATTTGTTCTGTATTCTTCATCTCTATATCAAGATGATAAACAAAAACATAAATAACCCATATATAAATATTTGTAGTTAGAGGATTATGGAGCCTGTTTAGAAAATTAGCATAGAAAAGTAGTAGATTATATCTTCTTTTTATGTTAATTTCTAAATAGCAGCTAGACTTTATGAACTGATTATAATTTAACAATCTAAAGGGCATATGTTTTTCCAATGCATAAACTGTCTGAAATACACTGTCATGTTGCTTGCTTACTCTATTGTATGACACATAGTGTCAAGTGGCATCACCTGAAACTCAAATACTTGAACAAAACTTTATTTCTTCACTGGTTTCTTAGTGCAGTTCGTCTGACTATTAACTTCACTGAACACAAATATCAATCTATCATTAAAGATTATTTTACAAATCTGGGCATGGTGGCTCGCACCTGCAATTCTAGCATTTTTGGAAACCCAGGCAAAGGATCATGTGGGAGGATCACCTGAGGCAAGGAATTTGAGATCAGCTTGGGAAATATAGAAAGACCTTGTCTCCTAAAACATAAAAAAAAAAAAAAAAAAAAAAAATAGCCGGGTGTAACGGCAAATGGCTGTAGTTCCAGATACTCAGGAGGCTGAAGTGGGAGGATTCCTCGAGCCTAGGAGGTTGAGGCTGCAGTGGGCCCTTTTTGTGCCACTGCACTACAGCCTGCGGAAGAGAGAGAAACTCTCTCTCTCTCTCTCTCTCTCTCTCTTCTCTCTCTCGCTCGCTCTCTCTTCTCTCTCTCTCTCATACACACACACAGAGAGAGACTTTTATGGGTCTATTTCTTGTTATTTTAGCTTGTTAAATATTGATAATACTAAACAAAGTAACAACAATGAAAATAATAACAGTAACATGAAAGTAGAAGAAAGTTATTACTGGGTTCTGCACTACTTCAAGCAGAGCATTTTACGATGATTCCTTGTTCCATTATTATATTCTGAGTTGAAAGTAAGAAACTGACATATAGTGAGAACCTTCTTTTCAGTTTCTGTTAATTTGAAAATCTTGGAATCCCTGCTTCCTGGTTAGCTTGGTGGCACTCTTATCCAGACAGACGCTCCTGGTGATTAGGGGAGCTACCATGGTTTGATAATCTGCCAAGAACAACTAAAGTTGTATGCACCACAATGTAGGAGCTTTCTCCTAGATCACACACCCATGTTCACACTTCTCAATGGGCTGAAAAGAGCTTGGAAGACCTCATGAATTGTGTGAATCTATAATTCTTAAGTAAACCTGTGTGGTCCTTGGGGAAATCATATTTGTCATCTTGCTTCAAATGTGCATAGACACGATGCGTAGTTTCGAGTTTACGCAAAATTATGCAAACATGTTTATACCACCTTTTTGTTCTTTTCAGAATTGCAGAATTCTAAACTTTTGACCTTCTTTCCCTGGTTACTACTAGTTCAAATGGTATGTAGTTCAGTTACAATTTACGAGCTTACTGTTTCTTACATGTAAAATAAATGCATAGAGTAAAAATAAAGGCATTAACAGTTTACAAAGCAATTTTGCATAAGTTGCATCACAGGTGTTATTGTTACTCTGAAACATAAAATTAATAAATATATCTAATAACTATGAAGCTTCTGTTAAAATGCTAATGATAGAATAATATATTATTAATCTGTAATAATAATATTATAGATAATAATAGTCTTTTATCTTTCATGTATTTTTGACCTTAGGAGAAAAAGGATGTCTCCTAACTTTTGAATCCATAAAACAATTTTTTACACAATATATATATATATTAAGTTTCTTCATGTTTGATTTATATTTAGTCATGCATTAATAAACCATAATATTAATGCATTTTAAGAAGAAAACTTAATATGTTCAAAATTGTTAAAGATTGTATTTATACATATTTAGATTTGTTTAATGAATTTATTACCAAATGAATTGTGTTCATCTCGACAATGATAAAAAATATTTCTAATATAAAATTCCTAATTGTATTGCTAAAATATACATTTGTAGAGATTTCACATAGACAAGTTGCACATTTCAGGGATCCAGCAAATCCAACTGAATGTGAGTAAACCCATCTTACAAGGTGTCTACAGAGCATTTAATCTTCTTCTGTCAAATATATTTTAATTATTTTGAAGTTGAGCTTTTTGAGATTTAAACTTATTCTCTTTTAACTTTATTTTGTTATATCTAGCTAAAAGGTTCTCAGACACATAGCTTTTTTAAAAAATCACATATTTGATGGAGTTTCAGATACATTGTTTTCTTCTTGGTGTATTTATTTTATCATACCCTCATATAAAAAGCCAAATTAATGCTAAAATTTGGCGGCATTTTTTTTTTTTTTTCTGCAAAGCAGCAGATAGCAAATACTTTCAGCTTTGTGGGCCATATGGTCTCTGTTGCTACTACTCAACTCTGTCATGCAAATATCGCTAAATATAATCTCTCTCTCTCTCTCTGTGTATACACACACACACACACACACACACACACACTAGAGTGGCTTTTCTTTCAATAAAATTTTATTTGCAAAACAGGTGTAGAACTAGGTTAGGCCTGCAGGCTGCAGTTTGCTTCCTCCTGTACTAGCACATTCAACATAACAGTGTCTTGCCTATGAGTCTCAAATCAGGAGCTTCAAAGACTACTTCTTTTCAGAGCCACAAACTCCAATATGAAAATTGTATGTTTGATTTTCTGCAACACAGGTATAGGTTGACACCTTATACTACGTAACCCTCACATTATGAAGTGTTCCTTTCAAATTTTCTTAATGTCTAAAGTACAAGCCTTATTTTGGAGTTAACCATGTTAAAAGTGTTGCAGCATCCTGGAGTGGATGGAACTGACGGGACACGTTACAGGAGTAACTTTTCACATAATGCCCTAGGGTTATCCATGGGAAGGTGGTAATGACTGAATTTCCAAATATCGGTGGGAGACAGCACATCACAGGAGAAGTAAATTGTTCTTGGCACCTGGACTGTTTACCTCCCTGACTGGGAGAATCATTGCACTAGTAATGCTTTTCCAGCAGGCAGGTTGAAACTTCAGAGGGCTGCAGCAGCTGGTGATTACACTCAGCTGTGAGAAACTAAAAACTTGTTCATCACCGGCTTAAACAATTATGGGCTTATTTTTCTTCAGACAATTAGAAGGCTAAAATTATTTCAAGGACTCATGTTAGGGTTGAGATTTCTGGCATTTTTTTGGCCTTCCCCTTAGCTGCCTACTGCTCAAGTTGCTTCTGAACCAGCCATCAAGATTACATTCTAAGCTGGAAGAAAGGGTGACTATCAGGGAGCAGGAATGTGCTTACATTAAGAAGGAAGTTTTTACTATATTTTTACATTGTCAAATCTGTGTCACATATCCTTGCAAAAGACATTGCAAAATGTGTCGCTAGGCCTATTGCATGGACTCTGCTATAAAGGAAGATGATTCAATTAACCAGGAATTGGTAAGGCACCCAAAAATGTCTGCTTAAAGTATAAGAATACATGGAGAGTGCAACTTCCTCTCCACATGCAGCATGGAGACCTATCCAGGTTGAAGGACAAGTTTCTTTTCTATCACTTCCTTTCTTCTCCTTCTCCTCCTTCTTCTTTCACATCTTTAGATAAGGAGATATTTTCGAGCTTAAAGGCAAAGACATCAACCATAGTAAGAAAGCTCTGCATAACTGATTATATAGAATAGTACTATATGTGTGTGACATAAACATTCAAAAATTTGTAAATTAAATTAAAAGTAAAATGACCTCAGTAATACTCAGATTACTTAGCAAGAAAAAATCAAATTCATGTCCATCATGGCAATATATATTATAATGTTCTTAGAAAAATAACAACAACAACAAAGTAAGTACAATGGAAAAAATTTTCTTGCAATTAGAGAAAAAAGTCACAATAAAGTTATTCATGAAACTTGATGTAGTTATTATATCATCTGAGGGCTGGACTTGGTAGCTCACACCTGCAATACCAGTGCTTTGGGAGGCCAAAGTGAGAAGATTGTTTGAGTTCAAGAGTTGGAGACCAGCTTGGACAAGATAGTGAGTCTCCTTCTCTACAAAAAATAATTTTTAAAAATTCTTATCATAACAGCTATTATATTGACAGTCACATAATTAAGATTGAATAAATACATACAGGTATGTCCCCTACATTGTTTTTATTCAACGTTTTGTTGCAAAATTTGTAACCTATGCAACTAGCCATGAAAAGCAAATAAAAGGAAAGAAAAAAATCCAAGAGAATAAAATGAATACCAACGTTTTGTCAGGCAACTAAATAAGTAGAGTTTTTTGTTTTTTTAGGTCAATATTGCAGCTGCTATAACATTTTAACAGTCATAAATTTGCATATGTAAAATTGCAGTTATCTTTACGTTTTTCTTTGGTGAAAATTTCTGAACCAAGCCAATGTCTGAAGTATCATACATTTAATCTAGATATTCTATGACTTTTTCAATTCCAGTTTACAATATCATTCCATCAATCCCATTTATAATGGACATGTGTGTTTGATCTATTCTGTGGCCCTTCGATGTCAGTTCTAAATATGAAGAAATTGTGAGGACAAATTCATATTGGTGATCAGAAAGAAATAATCTTTCTTTCCTTCCTTCCTTTCTTTCTTTTCTCTTTCTTTCTTTCTTTCTTTCTTTCTTTCTTTCTTTCTCTTTTTCTTTCTTTCTTTCTTTTTCTTCTTTCTTTCCTTCTTTTTCTTTCTCTCTCTCTCTTTCCCTCCCTCCCTTCCTTCCTTCCTTCCTTTCTTCTTTCCTTCC